>NC_057795.1:417956726-418247343 GCF_018294505.1 Triticum aestivum | reverse complement strand
GGGAACCTTCCTTCTTTTGAGAAAGAAACAGAGAAATAAAGTAATGATATGGAGCCTTGGGCTCGTTATTGCTTACCGGGATTTGGTGCTGCACAAAGTGTCAGATAACATATGCGAAAAAGGATAATAGCATAAAGAAAAACTGACAAGATGTGCAGGGCACATGAAATTTACTGGTGCACGGGGTCTGCGCCCGGCTTTGTACAAAGGATTACATGCAACAGCGGCAAGACTTGTACAAAGGGTGGTTGCCGGAAAAGCTTTCGGCAACCGCGCCCTACGGGTAAAACTTACGAAGATGTTCAATGTTCCAGGAGTTGCTCACCGGAATGCCATCTTCGGTCTCAAGGTGGACAGCGCCGGGCCTAGTGACTCGTTTCACCCGATAAGGGCCTTCCCACTTCGGCGTCAACTTGTTGGAATTCTTGGCGGACTGAACACGCCGAAGAACAAGGTCGCCTTCCTCAAAGCTTCTGGCTTTAACTTTGCGGCTATGGTAGCGACGCAAAGCTTGCTGGTAGCGAGCGGCTCGCACAGCAGCCTGAAGACGGTCTTCCTCAAGGAGTAGCACGTTATCTTGTCGCAGCTGCTCTTGCTTGAGCTCATCATAAGCGAGCACTCGAGGTGACCCATAAATGAGTTCCGTGGGGAGAACTTCCTCTGCTCCATAGACTAGAGCAAAGGGTGTCTGGCCAGTGGCTCGATTTGGCATCGTCCTGATCGACCAAAGAACCACCGGCAGCTCCTCGATCCAGTTTCTTCCGCACTTGTGCAGCCTGTCGAAAGTTCTGGTCTTGAGGCCTCGCAGCACTTCAGCGTTTGCCCTCTCCGCTTGACCGTTGCTTCTTGGGTGAGCAACAGAAGCGAAGCAGATCTTGGCGCCAAGATCTTGGACATACTGCATGAAGGTGCGGCTCGTAAACTGCGTGCCGTTGTCGGTGATGATCCTGTTAGGAACCCCGAAATGGCAAACAATCGACCTGAAGAACTTGACTGCTGACTGTGCTGTCACCTTCCTCACTGGTTCCACTTCCGGCCACTTTGTGAACTTGTCGATTGCAACGTACAAGAACTCAAAGCCCCCGACAGCTCGGGGGAAGGGGCCGAGGATGTCGAGCCCCCAGACCGAAAATGGCCAGGATAAAGGGATCGTCTGGAGAGCTTGAGCTGGCTGGTGTATCTGCTTGGAATGGAACTGGCACGCTTCACACTTGGTTACTTGTGCAGTTGCATCCTGGAGGGCTGTCGGCCAGAAGAAGCCTTGTCGGAATGCTTTGCAGACAAGTGCTCTTGCGCCAATGTGGTGACCACATATGCCTCCATGTATCTCTGCCAACAGCTGTTGTCCATCTTCCCGGCGAATGCACTTCAATTTCACACCGTTGAGTCTTATTTTGTACAGTGTGTTGTCGACAAACGTGTACATACTTGACTGTCGGGCTACTCTTTCCGCTTCTTCTTGCTCTTCGGGAAGCTCTCCTGTCTGAAGGAAACGGACAATCTGCTGCGCCCATGCTGGAGCTTGTGGCTCGACAACAAGGACTAAAGGCGTATCTGTTGCTGCGGGAACATCCGCTTCTACGGCAAGAACCTGCGGTTCGGCCGGAGCGTGATATTCCCCGGCAAGCTTGCCAGAGCAAAACTTGTCGGGAGCGTTTGCTTCAACGGAACAAACCAAGAGGTTCGCCGGAGCAGACTGCTCCTCAGCACTCTTGGCGTCAATCTTGGGGACCTTCTTGGCGGCGGCTTCGGGAAGCTCTGCCGGAAAGTAGTCACCAGAAACCAACTTCCTCTTCTTATTCTGTCCAGTTGATGGTGTCACGGATGGTTGAGTCAGCTTGAGCACAAAGATCCCTGGTTCCACAGGCAACTTTAGTGCAGCGCACTTTGACAGGCCATCAGCAATGTCGTTCTGAGCTCGTGGAACGTGTTCCATTTGCAGGCCGTCAAAGTGTGCTTCTAGCTTCCTTACTTCATCAACATAAGCTTCCATCAATGGACTCTGGTAGTTCTTGTTCACTTGGCGGACGACAAGCTGCGAGTCACCCCTTACAATGAGTTTCTTGATCCCAAGGTCGGCTGCGATTCTGAGGCCGGCAAGCAAACCCTCATACTCTGCGGTATTGTTCATTGCTTGCTCCTTGGGAAAGTGCATCTGGACTACGTACTTGAGGTGCTCTCCGGTGGGTGCGATAAGTAGAACGCCAGCACCGGCGCCTTGCAGCGAGAAGGCACCATCTAAGTACATCAGCCACTCTTTGCTTGTCTCCTTGACGGGGATGCTCGTCTCTGGAATTTCTTCGTCTGGGGTTGGCATCCACTCTGCTATGAACTCTGCCAATGCCCTGCTTTGGATCGTTGCAGTGCTCTCAAACTTGAGGCCAAAGCTTGACAGTTCCAATGCCCACTCGACAATCCTGCCTGTTGCTTCTGGATTCTGCAGTATCCTCTTCAGCGGAAAGCGAGTGACAACTGTGACCTCGTGTGCTTGGAAGTAATGGCGCAGCTTTCTCGAGGCCATGAGAAGGGCGAAAAGCAATTTTTGCACACCAGAGTACCTCGACCTAGCCCCCTGGAGAAGGGAGCTGACAAAGTAAACTGGGCGCTGCACCATCTTCTTCTGCACCTCCTTGCATGCGTGCGCAGATTCATCTTTGTCGAGACCAGAGCTTGTCGGAGAAGCCCCCTGCTTGTCGCTGGATTCACTTGTCGCGGTCGCTGGCTCATCATCCGCCTCCCTCTCCGCTACTAACGCAGCACTAACCACTTGATTGGTTGCTGCCAGATATAGCAGCAACTTCTCTTGTGGCTTAGGTGCGACAAGTATTGGAGTGGAGGACAGGTGTCTCTTCAAGTCCTGCAGCGCGGCCTCCGCTTCCGGAGTCCATTTCATTGGACCTGCCTTTTTCAATATTTTGAAAAACGGCAAGGTGCGCTATGCGGACTTAGAGATAAACCTGCTGAGAGCAGCCATGCATCCGGCAAGCCTTCGCACATCCTTGACGCGCTTCGGTGCTTCAATCTGCTCGATGGCCTTGATCTTGTCGGGGTTGGCTTCAATTCCCCACTGAGACACAAAGAACCCGAGAAGCTTGCCGGAAGGGACTCCAAACACACACTTCTCGGGGTTGAGCTTGAGGTTGATCCTGTGCAGATTTGCAAAAGTTTATTCTAAATCTTGGATCAGGGTAGCCTTGTCCTTGCTCTTGACCACTATATCATCCATGTAGGCTTCCACATTTCTGTGTATCTGTGGCTCAAAAGCGACATGGACTACCCTTGCAAATGTTGAACCAGCATTCTTCAACCCAAAGGGCATCTGTACAAAACAGTATGTGCCGCAAGGGGTGATAAATGCGGTTTTTTCCTCATCCTCTTCTGCCATGAAGATTTGATGGTATCCTGAATATGCATCAAGAAATGAAAGCAAATCACATCCAGCTGTGGAGTCAACAATCTGATCAATGCGCGGCAAGTGAAATGGATCTTTGGGACAAGCTTTATTGACATCAGTGAAGTCTATACAAAGCCTCCATTTCCCGTTCGCCTTGCGCACGACTACAGGATTGGCCAACCACGTGGGATGGAGCACTCCTCTGACAAGGCCTGCTGCTTCCAACTTCTTGATCTCTTGTGCAATGAACTCTTGGCGCTCCACTACTTGCTTCCTGACTCTCTGCTTGACGGGCCACGCATGAGGACAGACGGCAAGGTGGTGCTCGATTACCTTCCTGGGAACACCGGGGATATCAGACGGTTGCCATGAAAACACGTCGACATTCGCCCGCAGGAAAGCAACAAGCGCACTTCCCTATTTGGGGTCAAGCGTGGCACTGATGGTGAAGGTACCACCAGTGCCGTCCTTCTTGGCGGACACCTTCTTGGTCTCGGGTGGAGCTGCCATCGTCTTCTTGCACTTGCCAGTGGAGCTCGATGGTGCGTCCTCGACGGTAGCGCAGCACTCCGAAGAGGTGCGCTTGCCGGAGTGGGCATCAGAGCTCTTGCCGGACTTTGTCTTCTTCTTCCCCCCGGGAGCTTCAGCGGCAAGTGTGTTGTGATCAGCTGCGGCTGCTGCTTCCCAGTAGATCTTGTCGGCGCAGATAAGGGCATCCTTCTTGTCGCCGGGGACAGAGATGACACTTATCGGGCCTGGCATCTTGAGCATGTTGTATGCATAGTGAGAGGCTGCCATAAACTTGGCGAGCGCTGGACGGCCAAGGATCCCATTGTAGGGTAATGGAAAATCGGCAACGTCAAATGTGACCCTCTCAGTTCTGAAGTTCATCTCGCTGCCAAATTTGACCAGTGGCGTGATCTTTCCCTTCGGCTTGCTTCTTCCCGAGCTGATTCCTTGGAATGTGCCGGTCTCCTCGAGCTCGCTGTCAGGGATCTGCAGTTTCTGAAGGACCGCGGAGGAGATCAGATTCAAGCCGGCCCTGCCGTCAACTAGCATCTTCATGACCTTGAGGTTGCGGATAGTTGGTGAAACCAACATCGGCAAGCACCCGACCGCAGTTACGCGATCAGGGTGATCCTCAATGTCGAAGATGATAGGCATGCTGGACCATTTCAGAGGCTTGCGTGACTCTATGGATGGCTCCGCTGCATTCACTTCCCGCATCCACTGCTTGAGTTGGCGGTGCGAAGTATACAGAGAGGCACCACCGTCAACGCATAGGACCTCTGTGGCTTTTTGAAATTCCTGCTCGTCGGCCTCGTCATCATCCATGTCTTCGTCATCGTCGTCATCTTCATCCTTGTCGCGGCCGCGGGGAGGCCTATCTCCTTGCCGCTGCTTGACCTTGCCGCGGCGTCCTCCTCGGCCGGGACGTTTCTTGCCGGATCCACCAGTTCCTTCCTGGGCCTTCTCCATGTCGCGCCGCTCGTACTCAGCTTTCTGTTGCTCAACAAGCTGTTCGACTTTCTTGCAGTTCTGGAGATCGTGGCCCTTGGTGCGGTGAATCTTACAATACTGCTTGCCGGAGCTGTCCTGCTTGTCGGCGGCCGCCATAGGCTGGGCCTCCTTGTCGGAGCCACCAGCTTTAGCTTCCTTCGCGCCACCTCCATTGCCGGACTGCTCGACAGCTAGCACTTCCTTGCCCTTCCTCCTTCTGTTGTTCCGCCGCCGGCCTTTCTTTGCCGGGGCGGCATCCTCACTGTCAGATCCTCCTGCTCCTGTATCCTCTCCGGGGAGCCTCCTCCCCTCTTCAGCGCGTGCACATTTGTCGGCCAGGGCGTAAAGCTCGCTGACGTCTCTGATCTTACACATCGCCATCTCCTCCCTCATCCTTCGGTTTCGCACGTTCTGATGGAACGCGCTAATGATCGCGGCGGGGTGGACGTCTGGGATGTTGTGCTGTACACGGCTGAATCTCTGAATGTACTTGTGCAGTGTCTCTCCTTCCTTCTGGGCGAGCAGATGAAGATCGCTTTCTTGGTCATGTGGCTTGTGGCCGCCTATAAAGGCGCCGACAAACTGATGGCATAAATCTGCCCAAGAGGAGATGGAATTGTCCGGCAAGTGCATGAGCCAGGACCTGACGTTGGGCTTGAGTACCAGCGGGAAGTAGTTGGCAAGGATCTTGTCGTCCCGTCCCCCGGCAGCCTGCACCGCGATGGTGTAGATGCTGAGAAACTCCGACGGATGCGTCTTGCCATCGTACTTCTCTGGTACGTCTGGTTTGAAATTCTTTGTGCTGGGCCATTGGACTTGCCGCAGCTCACGGGTGAACGCAGGACAACCTACCGCGTACGGCAGATCGCCTGGTTCCCCTGGCGCATGCATGTCAACAGATGGCCCAGTGCGCTTGTCGGATTGACATCGCGCTTCTCTTCGGCGCTCGATGCGGGTTCGAGCGTCTTCTTGTTGTCGTTCATGGAGAACTTGGCGCTGGTCGCGACGAGCTCGTGGGTCCGACGACGCGGTGGAGCCGCTGTCGGGGTGGACCCGGCGAGTCGGCGATTTTGGCCTTCGTAGTGGAGAGTGCATGGAAGTCGCACCTCCCCCAGTCTTGTTGCCATCGGCTCGCGTCCGGCTGTCCTGCCGCGGCAGCGAGGTGCTTGGTTGCCGCGCAGTGTCACCGTTGGTGAAGCTGATGAGGCTCTGGATAGTGGCCCTCAATTCGTCGGTCTTGTCCGCCGTCGGAGGATAGTCTAGGAGCAGTTGAGCTCGCGCCAAGGCTTCTGCTGGAGTGGTGGGCGGCGGAGGTGAACGGTGCGAGGAGTGGGGCGTGCTCGGACTCCTAACCATATTAGAAGGAGCAGTGCCCCGTCCAGGCGACCGTATTTCGCTCGAGCCAGCATGTTGACGTGCATGTTGGTCTTGAGCGCCACGAGAACCACCAGCTTGATCTTGGCCCAGCGGACGTATGGCGCTGCGAACGCCATGAAGCTGTTGGTCCGGCGCCTCCTGAGAGGGACGCGGTGCGCGCATGGACGCCGAGGCCTGTGTTGCCTTGTCCTTGGACTTGGCCGCACTGAGAGCTCCCTCGTCGACGCCCATTCTTCCGCCGGCGTCGACTCCACCACCCGTTTGCTCCGGGGGCGGTGAAAGCGACATAGACGGAACAGCTGCCTCCGAATCCTTCTTCTTCGGTGGCATGTCGATGAAGACGATGAAGATTTAGCTCGCGTGCACGCCGGATCGGGTTCGCACAATCTCGACGCCCCCTACCTGGCGCGCCAGAGATGTCGGGGAGGCTGATCCACCAACAGCTATGGGGACAGGGCCCCTTTCGGTTCGGAGGGAGGCGGAGGCCGCACAAAGAGCGGATCGAGGAGGTACACGCGAGCGGTTTTACCCAGCTTCCGGCCGCACGGATGCGTAAAACCCTACTGCTGCTTGTTTGTGTGTATTGAATTCTTGCTCAGGAGCGACGGACGCTACCAGACTGAGCGTGAGAGTGTTCCTGATGTTTCGAATGAGCCGAACCTCCTCTACGTTGCGCCTGGGCCTCCTTTTATACTTTCAAGGGGTCACCGACAGGTGGCAACGTAGACTAGAAGGGTAAAAATGGAAAAGGATGCGGTAGGTACAGCTACCGCTACTGTAGACACAGTGCACCCTACCTAACTCTGATGGCAGGGGACAAGGTCATTGAATGCCTGTCTGAGTTTCCTAAACAGTGCAAAAAGTGACCGTTAGGAGCACCACCATTTGCCACGATGGCCTTCTCTTCGTCTCTGCTTGCCACCGCGCACCCCTAGCTGCGCTGCCTCCTGCCACGTGTGCTTGGGAGAGTCCTGGAGCGACACGTTAGCAGGTGTGCTGGAGCGCAGGCACGAAGTGGGGGTTTCCCGCAGCAAGCTCCTTGTCGCGGTCGTCGTCTTGTCGCGTTTGGGAGCTTGTCGCTCACCGGGCCTTGCCGGGACGCAGGGCGCGTCGCGGCAAGCTTTCTTGGTATGCCTTGAGTGGCCTTCCCGGCAAGCTCCTCTTGCCGGGGTCTTGTCTCTTCCCAGCAAGATCCTCTTGCCGGGGCCTGGGTTGGCCTTCCCGGCAAGCTCCTCTTACCGGGGCCTTGGTTGGCCTTCCCGGCAAGCTCCTCTTGCCGGGGCCTTGGTTTGAGTACTTTGTTCTTGAATGGTCTTCAAGGGAACCACGGAGGGTCTTGGCGGTCACCCGGCAAGCCTTGCCGCGGGATGCTGCGACCGCCCGTGCACAAGTTCGGGGTACTAGGGTACCCCTACTCTAGTACACCGACACAAGGGATGGAAAAGACTATTCCCGAGCTCTTCACAATGCTCAAAGTTGCGGAGGTAGAAATCAAGAAGGAGCATCCAGTGTTGATGGTTAACAAGACCATTAGTTTCAATAAAAAAGGCAAGGGAAAGAAGGGGAACTTCAAGAACAATGTCTAGCAACTTGCCACTCCCGGGAAGAAACCCAAAGCTGGACCCAAGCTTGAAACTGAGTGCTTCTACTGCAAAGGGACTGGTCACTAGAGGCGGAACTACCCCAAGTATTTGGCGGATAAGAAAGGTGGTAAAGTGAACAAAGGTATATTTGATATACATGTTATTGATGTGTACCTTACTAATTGTCGTAGTAGTGCATGGGTATTTGATACCGGTTTTGCTCATATTTGTAACTTGAAACAGGGACTACAGACTAAATGAAGATTGTCTAAGGACGAGGTGACGATGCGCGTCGGGAATGGTTCCAAGGTCGGTGTGATCGCCGTCAGCACGCTACCTCTATATCTACCTTCGGGGTTAGTTTTAGACTTGAATAATTGTTATTTGGTGCCAGCGTTGAGCATGAACATTATATCTGGATCTTATTTATTGCGAGATGGTTATTCATTTAAATCAGAGAATAATGGTTGTTCAATTTAAATGAGTAATATCTTTTATGGTCATGCACCCTTGAAGAGTGGTCTATTTCTGTTGAATCTCGATCGTGGTGATACACATATTCATAATATTGATGCCAAAAGATGCAAAGTTGATAATGATAGTGCAACATATTTGTGGCACTGTCGTTTAGGTCATATTGGCATAAAGCGCATGAAGAAACAGATGGACTTTTGGAATCACTTGATTATGAATCATTTGATACTTGTGAACCATGCCTCATGGGCAAGATGACTAAAATCCGTTCTCCGGAACAATGGAACGAGCTAATGACTTATTGGAAATAATACATACCGATGCATGCGGTCCGATGAGTGTTGCGGCTCATAGTGGGTATCGTTGTTTTCTTACCTTCACAGAGGATTTAAGAAAATATGGGTATATCTACTTAATGAAACACAAGTCTGAAATATTTGAAAAGTTCAAAGAATTTCATAGTGAAGTGGAGAATCATCGTAACAAGAAAATAAAGTTTCTACGATCTGATCATGGAGGTCAATATTTGAGTTATGAGTTTAGCCTTCATTTAAAACAATGTGGAATAGTTTCACAACTCAGGCCACCTGGAACACCAAAACGTAATGGTGTGTTCGAACATCGTAACCATACTTTATTAGATATGGTGTGATCTATGATGTCTCTTACCGATTTACCACTATCATTTTGGGCTTATGCATTAGAGACAGATGCATTCACGTTAAATAGGGCACCGTCAAAATCCGTTGAGATGACACCGTATGAACTGTGGTTTGGCAATAAACCTAAGTTGTCGTTTCTAAAAGTTTGGGGATGCGATGCTTATGTCAAAAGGCTTCAGCCTGATAAGCTCGAACCCAAATCGGAGAAGTGCGTCTTCATAGGATACCCTAAGGAAACAATTGGGTACACCTTCTACCATGGATCCGATGGCAAGATCTTTGTTGCCAAGAATGGAACCTTTCTAGAGAAGGAGTTTCTCTCGAAAGAAGTGAGTGGGAGGAAAAGTAGAACTTGATGAGGAAATTGTACCTTCTCTCAATTTGGAAAGTAGCTCATCCGAGAAATCCATTCCCGTAATGCCTACACCAACTGGAGAGGAAGCAAATGATAAAGATCATGAAACTTCGGATCAAGTTACTACATAACCTTGTAGGTCAACCAGAGCACGATCCCCACCATAGTGGTACGACAAGCCTATTCTGTAAGTCATGTTAATTGACCATGACGAACCTACAAACTATGAAGAAGCTACGATGAGCCCAAATTCTGATAAATGGCTTGAGGCCATGAAATCTAAGATAGGATCCATGTATGAGAACACAGTATGGACTTTGGTGGATTTACCCGATGATCGGTCACCCAGAGAGAATAAATGGATCTTCAAGAAGAAGACCGACGTTGATGGTAATGTTACTGTCTATAAAGCTCGACTTGTTGCAAAAGCTTTTCGACAAGTTCAAGGAGTTGACTATGATGGGACTTTCTCACCCATAGCGATGCTTAAGTCTGTCTAAATGATGTTAGCAATTGAAACATTTTATGATTATGAAATCTGGCAAATGGATGTCAAAACTGCATTCCTTAATGGATTTATTAAAGAAGAGTTGTATAGGATGCAACCAGAAAGTTTTGTCAATCCTAAAGGTGCTAACAAAGTGTCCAAGCTCCAGCGATCCATCTATGGACTGGTGCAAGCATCTCAGAGTCGGAATATACTCTTTGATGAGGTGATCAAAGCATATGGTTTTATACAGACTTTTGGAGAAGCCTGTATTTACAAGAAAGTGAGTGGGAGCTTTGTAGCATTTCTAATATTATATGTGAATGTCATATTGTTGATTGGAAATGATGTAGAATTTTTGTATAGCATAAAAGGATACTTGAATAAAAGTTTCTCAATAAAAGACCTCGGTAAAGCTACTTATGTATTGGGCATCAAGATCTACAAAGATAGATCAAGACGCTTAGTATGACTTTCACAAAGCACACACCTTGAGAAGATTTTGAAGGAGTTCAAAAAGGATCAGTCAAAGAAGGAGTTCTAGCATGTATTGTAAAGTGTGAAGTTGAGTAAGACTCAAAGGCCGACCACGACAGAAGATAGAGAGATAATGAAAGTCATTCCCTAGGCCTCAACCATAGGTTCTATAAAGCATGCCATGTTGTGTACCAGATCTGTTATGTGCCTTGCCATGAGTTTGGCAAGGGGGTACAATAGTGATCCAGGAGTTGATCACTGGACAGCGGTCAAAATTATCCTTAGTTACCTAAGAGGACTAGGGAAATGTTTCTCGGTTATGGTGGTGATAAAGAATTCGTCGTAAAGAGTTACATTGATGCAAGCTTTGACACTGATCTAGATGACTCTAAGTCTCAATGTAGATATGTATTGAACATGGGAGCAATTAGCTAGAGTAGCTCCAAGCAGAGCATTGTAGACATAGAAATTTGCAAAATACATACGGGTCTGAATGTTGCAGACCCGTTGACAAAACTTCTCTCACAAGCAAAACATGATCACACCTTAGTACTCTTTGGGTGTTAATCACATAGCAATGTGAACTAGATTATTGACTCTGGTAAACCCTTTGGGTGTTGGTCACATGGCGATGTAAACTATGGGTGATAATCACATAAAGATGTGATCTATTGGTGGTAAATCACATGGCAATGTGAACTAGATTATTGACTCTAGTGCAAGTGGGAGACTGAAGGAAATATGCCCTAGAGGCAATAATAAAGTTGTTATTTTATATTTCCTTATTTCATGATAAATATTTACTAATCATGCTAGAATTCTATTAACCAGAAACTTGATACATGTGTGGATACATAGACAAAATACCGTGTCCCAATTATGCCTCTACTTGACTAGCTCCTTAATCAAAGATGGTTAAGTTTCCTAGCCATAGACATGTGTTGTCATTTGAAAAATATTCATAAAAGAAAAATATTCATTTTCTTCTCAAAATGACCCTAGGGATATTTTTCATAAAAGAAAAATATTCATTTTCTTATCTGAACTTCACTTCAGAAACTTGCGCTCCAAAGCAGCCCTCTTTTTTATTGCTCCTAAAATCTTGAGAAAATTCCCAAATATTCTTTGAACCCTAGGGCACCTCCCTGAGCAATAATATTGCATCACTTTTTGGAATATTTTGGCTACAGAAAATCATTCTTGTTCTAGACAAAAAAGGCACTTTACACAACAAGTATATTTTTCCTTGATCCAATGAGGCTGATTTTTCTTGAGCTTCATTACCCCTCCTAAGTAACCTCTAAACCCCAAAGCTCAGCCCTAAACTCTTCCTGGATCTCTCCTAGTAAACCTCACAAGTTACTGTCCAGAAACTTAATAGGAAGAAACCCACGCACACAGAGCACCTGTGATCAACTCAAAGCTTTGGAACATCTCAAACCACCAAGAACTACACGCCAGACATGAAATTAATGCAAGGCGCGGCGTGATGCCAGAGTTCACGGAGTGACCGCGTTCGTCCAAGCATGATGGCATGCCGATGACGCGCTCTGCGTCGCGCCCGAGCCTCTGTTGAGCTCGTGCTCTCTTCCCAGCCCGCCGCACCTTCCAAACTTCACCACAATCGCCGCCTCGATGCCATTAAATCTCCCCTAGTGCTCGCCAACGCCGGAGCTCGCCGCAGTGGGCACGTGCATGACGCGGCCAAGCGTATAGTGAACCCATGCTCATCTCCGTCCTCCCATAATGGCTGCATGAGATGCGTCGCCTTCTACCCCTCTCACTGATGCCGTTCGTCGTCGGGCGCCACTTCTAGAGAAGTTCGGCAGAGCCCGATCCCCCCTCCTCGCTCGCCTATAAATACGGCCCTCCCCAGCTATCGGTGCCAAAACTGGCGGATCTCGGGTAGGGGGTCCCGAACTGTGCGTCTAAGGCTAATGGTAACAGGAGGCAGGGGACACGATGTTTACCCAGGTTTGGGCCCTCTCTATGGAGGTAATACCCTACTTCCTACTTGATTGATCTTGATGATATGAGTATTACAAGAGTTGGTCTACCACGAGATCATAGAGGCTAACCCTAGAAGCTAGCCTATGATTATGATTATTGTTCTTGTCCTACAGACTAAACCCTCTGGTTTATATAGATACCGGAGGGGGCTAGGGTTACACAGAGTCGGTTACCGAGAAGGGAATCTACATATCCGAATCTCCAAGCTTGCCTTCCACGCAAAGGAGAGTCCCACCCGGACACAGGACGAAGTCTTCTTATCTTGTGTCTTCATAGCCCAATAGTCCGGCCAATGTATATAGTCCGGCTGTCCGAGGACCCCTTAATCTAGGACTCCCTCACTAGCCCCTAAACCAAGCTTCAATGATGATGAGTCCGGCGCGCAGATTGTCTTCGGAATTACAAGGCGGGTTCCTTCTCTGAATACTCCACAGTAGATCTTGAACACAAGAATCGTGTCCGGCTCTGCAAAAAAAATTCCACATACCACCGTAGAGAGTACAATACTCCACGAGTCTAATCTGCTGACAACTTCTTCATTGTGTGACATCACGCCGCGGCCCGGTCATTATTCGAACCGCTTTTCCGGCCTGCTACCCCATGTTTCGTGAGGCGGTTTTATTGGCATGTCTTGTCGAAGCAGAGATCGTGTCCCCTTATCACGGGATTCTCATCAATACGGGTATGGGTAACCCAACTGTGCCATTAGCACGGCGCTTGGGGAATAAGCGAGTTTTAGGGCGAGTGGGGAGGCGCATGATTTCTGCTGCCTTTATAAAGGGATAAGGATTCCCCTCTTTCACCCACGCCTTCTCCTTCCTCTGCTTATTCTCTCCCTCAAGCTCTAGCACCCAAGTATTCGCCTTCTCCACCCACAAAAGCATTTCTAAAATGTCCAGATCTGGAGCTGGAGGCAAGTGGATGGCCTCCACTGTCCACGAGAAGGATATAATGAAACTTCGGGAGGTCGAGTACCTGGCCAAGAAGATCGTGCATCGTCTTCCGACGGCGGGACAGGTCGTACCTACTCCGGAACCCCATGAGAGGGTTGTATTCCTCCCTCACTTCGTCCGCGGGCTGGGGTTTCCCCTCCACCCATTTTTTCGCGGCCTTATGTATTACTACGGGATCGATTTCCATGATCTATCCCCCAATTCTTTCCTCAACATCTCGACATTCATCATCGTGTGCGAGGCCTTCCTCCACATCCCTCCACACTTCGGACTGTGGCTAAAGATTTTCAACGTGAAGCCGAAGGTGGTAGGCGGCGAGCACACCGAGTGCATAGGCGCCATGGTGAGCAAGATGCTCAACGTCAAATGGCCATCAGGTACTTTCAATGAGTCCGTCAAAGGGTGGCAACACAGTGGTTCTATGTCACTGAGCCACGCGGCACCAAATGGGCCGCAGCTCCTGAATTCAGATCTGGATCCCCATTGCGGCTTACGTCCTGACCCGAGAAGGGCCTGGACTGGTCTTCGTCAGATGAACTGACGATGCTCTAGGCGCGTGTCAACAGCATGGGAGACAAGAACATCAAACTTGTTGACGTAGTCTAGGTGATGTTAGTTCGCCGGATTCTCCCATGCCAACGCAAGACTTGCAGTTTATGGGAACTCGACCCGGCCAAGCACCAGACCCTGCTGGAGTTCTTCGGCACAATGCGCGAAGACATCTAGAAGGTGCTCTTTAAGCTCGGCAAGTCATGGCCGGACTCGGCCGAGGACCGCAGGTACAAATTGTCCCGTCCCGCAAGTTCGGTAAGTTTTCGTATGTTGGCAAGGTGTGCGCTTTATTTGCGTACTCTGAGGGAAACTCCTAATATATTTCCCAACAATTCTCCCAGGGCTGGACGAAGAAGGTAGAACCGATCTACTGTCCGGCCCCGCTGCCAGAAGAACAATCCAGCCCACTTCTGATGAAGATGCTGGTCCCGGCGCCTTACAAGGCGCTGAAGAAGGAGGCCAAAGAGACCAGGGGCAGCCTTCGTTGCAACTTCGGACATGGTGTCTGAAGACTCTGAGGCCCGCTCCTCCTCCGAAGAGGACGAGGAAGGGGAGGAGGAAGAAAAGGAAAGCCAATCCCACCCCCCCCCCAGCGAGGGGGAGAAAGAAGAGGACGGCCTCCACACGTTTGGAGGCCAAATCATCTAAGAAGGGGAAAGCCTCCCTTCCAGACGAATTCACCACCGCCACCGATAGCAGCCCAGAGTGGGATCCCAGGGTCAAGCCCCTGGCCAAATCGTGAGTACATAGAAACCCGGACACATTCGTATATCCAGTCTCACTGTTGCATAGCATTAATGTATTGAGTCATGCATTTTGCAGTCCGGCCAGGTCCCACGTCGAGCAATCTTCATCAGAGAATTCACTGGGCTCGGACGCGATGGACAACGGAACTCTCCCGACGGCCTCCTCCCCCAAACACGCGAACAACACCGAGGTGTCGTCCCAAAGGGGCCGAGGCCAAGGAGGAGCTCGGGAGACCGTCAAGGTGGCGCCAAAGGGTCAAACCTCGGCAACCTGACGCATGGGGGAGCAGACCCCCATGGATACTGACGGCAAGGGTCATCTTGAATTCGGCCCCAAGCCGGACACAATTCCGGAGACCAACACGACTCCGGATTCACGCAGGCAACCTCCTTCAACAGAAGGGGGTGCGCTTATTCCACTGACAACCTCTGTCCAGCCAGAGGTGCCGGATACCTTATCGGTAGCGCTGAAGAACGCTTCCATCATTGAAGAACACCGTGCCCTTATGGGTGCGGTGATTGAGAAGATTCAGCCTGCTAAAAGCGGGTTGACTGAAGCCTGCACCAGCCTTCTAACAGGCTTTGAGTTAAGTGGTGAGGTTTAAAGAGTGTCGTAGTATAGATAGTAGCCCCTGATATACTGTTCGGTGTTCGAAAAGAAAAGCCGGACAGAGGATCAAATATATTTCGCAGGAGACTTACCATGCAATACCTTTTTTGAATAAGCAGGCATCTTTATTGACTGCCACATGTCATACTGTGGATGCCTCCGGACTGAAGC
Source organism: Triticum aestivum (assembly GCF_018294505.1). Lineage (NCBI taxonomy): Eukaryota > Viridiplantae > Streptophyta > Magnoliopsida > Poales > Poaceae > Triticum > Triticum aestivum. The sequence goes on along the minus strand of NC_057795.1, from coordinate 418,231,992 downwards.
AGTGTCTGGAGCGGGCCGAAAAAGAGCTCGGCCAAGTGAAGAAGCAGTTGGAGGATAACCAAGGTATGCAAAACCTTGTTTGTATTCAGTACGAATGAATGATTAAATGTAACGGAAAAAAATGTCATGATGTGTATCAGGAGCGACGATCGAAGTCGAGGCTCTGAAGAAGGCGGTAGCTGAGGCCGAGAAGAAGGCAGCCAAGGAGCAGGCCACTCGTAAAAAACACGAGGACAGGGTCATTGAAGTTCAACAGGAGCTCCAAGAGGTCGTGAAGAGGTGGGAGACCTTGGAGCAGAGTTTGGCGGATAAAGAATCCGAACTCACAAAGGCTTGTCAAGCCGCAAACGATGCCCGGGGTGAAGCCCAAGGCGCCCTCTAGGAAATCCAGGAGGCTAGAAAGACCGCGGCGGGTAAGGCTTTTTCTATGCAAAGCAAGTATGTGAAGGAAAGATTCCTGTTACTAACCCGAATTCAGAGTTCTCCAGGGGCGTTTGCGGATCTGTCGCGCAGCGTATGAGATGCCGCACAATTCTACTGAGACGAAGAAGGGAGCTCTACGGAGAAGCTGTTCTGGTCGCAATATCTTGCGCCAGAACATCTAGTGCCCTTTATCGATAATGTGAAACGGCTGGTCGAGCTGCATAAGGTGTCCGAACTAGCCATGAAGGATTTGATTATCCGGCTATGGCCTGCCGAGGCGATTCCCAGCAGCTACTTCGGGCTCGTGAAGCGGCTGGTTAGTTCCTGCCCTCGGCTTGACGCCATCAAGCGGTCGGTCTATATTGAAGATGCGTGAATGTCTTTTGCCTGCGCCAAGGTGCACTGGGCAAAGATGGATGCTGTAAAGCTGATGACCGAAGGACCGCACACAGGGAAGGAGCCCCGCAAGCCCGAGATGTACTATGATAGTGTCTTGGAGGGATCTCGCCTTGTGGCGGAGCAATGTGCCAAGGATATTATATTATCATGAATACATTCATATTATCCTTTGCTATAATATGGAACAAGGTCGTTATGTAATATAATGCTTGTTGTTTAAAAAAATACCTCCTGTGCGGCCATTTTTATATTAATTCTGAGAGTTGGCCAGTCGTCGGCTTCTGCCCCCACGTAGGAAGTACGGGGGTGTTCGGGATAAATCTAAACACTCTTTACCCCAGTTTTGGGTCCTTGAAGGAGGTGTTTAGCGCGACCAACTAGGCAATCGGACTATAAGGCTTTATCACCCTCACTTAGCCATAGGAGTTTGACAAAAGAAAGGTAGGCGCAGCCCCTAGTGTTCGGAAGACCGAACTTGGGTTTTTATAAACACCTGATCGGATAAGAACCGATCCATCGCATGATGCATTGGTTATCGCATAATGCGGAATAAATCGCTAAAGATTTTGTGACCTCTCGAACAGCTGACCGGCTCTCTCCGCATCATGATAGTCAGTTTTCGGCTTTCTCTACTGAGGTGCTCGTCCGGAAGAACCTAGACACAATTGCAGTAGTTCTCCCTTTACTACCCTAGCCGATATAGTGGAACGTAGGGTAGCAAGCACAGGAGCTGGGCAACCCAACTATTGACCCAAGACATGATTTGGAGCCGATGCATATAATGCTATAAGTTCGGGGTGCCGAACAACCGCGAGGGTGTTCGGACTTTCCTGCCATGTTATGGGATACGATGAAGCCCCTGGCAAATTGAGGCGTACCAGGATGTATGGTTGCGAATTGACAAAAATGTATCAATAAAGAATAACAGCAGGTGAACATCATATAGAGTCGCAGATTGTTTTCATTGTAATTGAATAATACGTCAAAGCATATAAGTACAAGTAGTGCGATAAAAATTATGACTTCGGAACCTGCTGAGGCCAGGGGGAGCTGCGTGCGGATCCGGAGAACGATAAGATGGTCGTCGAGGAGAATATCTAGTGATTCCCTTGCGCGTTCGAGCTGCTTCCCTCCTTGGTATGTCCGTTCCTTCATGGGTCTGGTGGCCAATGATGGCCAAAACAAAAGTTAACCTGAAAAAGAAACATGTAAAATAATGTGTGTATGTGTGTGTCCTGAAGCGGTTGAGCCGCATTGTGGAACACAGCCTATATGTGCCTCCTTCTATCGCCATGGTGACTTTGGTATGTAGTTAAGTACGCGCGCGACGATGGCCACCGTTTGGTCGAGGTTGGGACAGGGGTCAAGTGGCTAGTTGAGCTCTTGACGAGCTGGGCTATCCTGCTGCAGGGTAGTTCAGACTCTTTTGACAGTGTCTGGGAGCCTAGCCATCGAATTGAGGTTCGATTGAAAGAGGCCGCTCTGTGCTTCTGCTGCCAGGGTGGAGGTGTGCTCCTCGGTACGGAGGGAGCATTCCGTGTTTCCATTGACTGTTATGATGCCACGTGGAACAGGCATCTTAAGCTTGAGATAGGCATAGTGTGGCACCGCATTGAATCGAGCGAATGTGGTTCGTCCGAGCAGTGCGTGATAGCCGCTGCGAAAGGGGATGATATCAAAGATTAACTCTTCATTTCAGAAATTGTCCGGGGATCCGAAGACCACTTCCAGAGTGATTGAGCCTGTACAGCATGCCTCAACACCTGGTATGACACCTTTGAAGGGGTTTTGGTGGGTTTGATCCTTGAAGGATCGATACCCATCTTGCACACTGTGTCCTGATAAAGCAGGTTCAGGCTACTACCGCCATCCATAAGGACTCGAGTGAGGTGGAATCCGTCAATGATTGGGTCAAGGACCAGTGCGGCTGAACAGCCGTGACGGATACTGGTCGGATGATCCTTGCGACCAAAGGTGATCAAGCAGGACGACCATGGGTTGTATTTTGGGGCGACTGGCTCCATCGCGTAGACGTCCCTAAGTGCGCGCCTCCACTCCCGCTTGGGAATATGGGTGGCGTATATCATATTCGCCATTTTGATTTGTGGAGGAAACTTCTTTTTCCCTCCTGTCTTCGGTGCCCAGGGCTCCTCGTCATCGTCATCGCTTTGCGACCCCTTCCTTTGCTTTCGGCATTTGACTTGCTGGCCTGTTTGAAGACCCAGCATTCTCTGTTGGTATGATTAGCCGGTGTACCTGGGGTGCCGTGAATTTGACATGGACTGTCGAGTATGCGGTCCAAACTGGACGTGCCCGGATTGTTTCTTTTGAATGGTTTCTTCCGTTGACCGGTCTTAGAGCCTTTGAATCCGGCGTTGACAGCCGTGAATTCGGTGCTATTGCCGTTGTTTCGAAGCTTGTGTTTGTTGCGTCGGGGCTTGCTGTTGTTATCTCTGCGTTTAGAAGTTCTAGGTTTACTTGAGGTGTTGTTGCTACGAGCTAGCTAGTTGTCCTCGCCCGCACAAAAGCGGGGCATAAGCGTCGTAAGGGCTGCCATGGATCTCAGCTTCTCTTGTCCGAGGTGTCGGGCGAGCCATTCATCACAGATGTTATGCTTAAAGGCCGCTAGGGCTTCGGCATCCGGACAGTCGACGATTTGGTTCTTTTTAGTTAAGAACCGAGTCTAGAATTTCCTTGCTGACTCTCCGGCCTGTTGGGTTATATGACTTAAGTCATCGGCATCTGGAGGTTGGACATAGGTGTCGTGCAAGTTATCAAGGAATGCATCTTCCAGGTTCTCCCAACTACCAATAGAGTTTTCGGGCAGACTGTTCAACCAGTGCCGAGCTGGTCCCTTGAGTTTTAGCGGGAGATACTTGATGGCATGGAGATCATCACCGCGGGCCATATGAATGTGGAGAAGGAAGTCTTTGATCCATACCGCGGGATCTGGTGTCCCATCATACGATTCGATGTTTACGGGTTTAAACCCTTCTGGGAATTCATGTTCAGCGCCTCTATGTCGGGCTACGTCGCGACACAGTTCAGATGGAGCTGGTCTACTGTATTCGGCCCGGACAGGTTTGTATTTATTATATCTGGCGTGGCGGCCATCGTCGCGCATTGGGGCATGCTCCGGCGATCCATAGATCGATCTGGGCTATCCTGCTTTGTTTTCCAAGTCATACCGCAGGTCATGTGTGTATCCCCAAGCTTTTGTATTTCTATTTGTTCGGCGACGGGGTGCAGGCTGGTGTTCGGACTGATACGCCACTTTATCTCGGCCACGCGGTGGTCGGTCAGCCGCATCATGCACTGGTAGTGTGGGCTCTAGTGTCTCGTCATCGAATTGAGGTAGCAACCTGTGATTTGGGTAACTTTTTGTTGGCCGTTCGAGTCCATATTCCTCGGCTGCCAGGACCTCAGCCCATCTATCAGTGAGCAAATCTTGATCATCTTGAAGCTGCTGCTGCTTCTTCTTCAGGCTCTTTGCAGTGGCTATAAGCCGGCGCTTGAAGCGCTCCTGCTCAACGGGATCCTCAGGCAAGGTAAATTCTTCATCGCCGAGGCTCACCTCATCCTCGGAGAGGGGCATGTAATTGCTGTCTTCCGAGTCTTTGTTCGTGGCATGTTCATCAGGGCTGGCTCGCCCGTCATCCCGTTCGGCCTGTTCGAAACTCGGCTGGGCTGGGTAGTCTTCGTCTTCAGCATCGTCCGGAGTGCTATTGTCTCTTGTGCCGGTATCGCTGTCTTTACCATGGAGTGGTTTAGAGCAGCGCCGCTGACGTTGGTGCTTCGGCTGCTTCTCAGGAGGCTTATCCTCAATTGTATCCTTTTTGTCCTCGCCATTGTCTTCTTTGGGTGTATCCACCATGTAAATGTCATACGATGAGGTGGCTATCTAGCGCCCTGTGGGCGGTGGTTCCTATTCCTTTCCCACATCGTCGTCCATACCGTCGATGTCTTCGGAGTCAAAGTCAAGCATGTCGGTTAAGTCGTCAATAGTGGCTATCAAGTGGGTGGTGGGTGGGTAATGAAGTTCTTCGTCATCCGCTCCCCACTCAAGCCGGACATAGTTCGGCCCTGAATCTCCTGACAAGGAGAGAGATTTTAATGAGTTTAACATGTCGCCCAGGGGTGAGTGTTGGAAGATATCCGCGGAGCTGAACTCCAAGACCGGCGCCCAGTCAGATTCGATGGGTGCGGATACACGCGGTTCGGAACCTATGGACAGAGATAAGTCCGAGGGTCCGATGACACAGACCTCGTTGGAGATTAGATCTGTGTTCGACTCTAGCACCATTGAGTATGCGGCTTCCATGGCGGGGTCCATCCTCCCGTCCTCGGATGGCACGATCTGCGCTGGATCTAGGGCCAGGGTAGTTACCGGCGCTGTCTCCTGAGCATGATCCGATGACATATTTAAGTCATGTTCATCGTGGTTACAGGGTGTGGCTGTCATGGGTTCGAATCCGTCGAAGACCAAGTCTATGTGGATGTCGGCGGTGTAGTTCAAGCTTCCAAACCTGACCTAATGGCTAGGGACGTCGCTGTCGATCTCCTCCAGATGGACAAGCGAGTTGGCCCGCAGTGCGAAGCCACCGAATACGAAGATCTGTCCAGGGAGAAAGATCTCACCCTGGACTGAGTTGTTGTAGATGATTGAAGGAGCCATCAAGCCTTATGATGACGACGCAGTGGAACTCTCAGTGAAAGCACCAATGTCGGTGTCAAAACCGGTGGATCTCGGGTAGGGGGTCCCAAACTGTGCGTCTAAGGCGAATGGTAATAGGAGGTGGGGGACACGATGTTTACCGAGGTTCGGGTCCTCTCTATGGAGGTAATACCCTACTTCCTGCTTGATTGATCTTGATGATATGAGTATTACAAGAGTTGATCTACCACAAAATCGTAGAGGCTAACCCTAAAAGCTAGCTCATGATTATGATTGTTGTTCTTGTCCTACGGACTAAACCCTTCGGTTTATATAAACACCGGAGGGGGCTAGGGTTACACAGAGTCAGTTACAGAGAAGGGAATCTACATATCTGAATCTCCAAGCTTGCCTTCCACGCGAAGGAGAGTCCCACCCGGACACGGGACGAAGTCTACTTATCTTGTATCTTCATAGCCCAACAGCCCGGCCAATGTATATAGTCCGGCTATCCGAGGACCCATTAATCTAGGACTCCCTCACCAGCCTCTTCAAGCATCACCACACACTCACCCAGCCTCCACAAACCCGTACCTAAGCCGCAGCCTGGGCAGGCAGGCCTCTGGCCGCCGCCCCTACCTGAGCTCACCGGCGATCCCTGCAGCTCCTCCTCCTCACTCCGATGCCTCTCGAGTTCCATCCACTCCTCAAGCGACCCTCTGGTGGTTCATTGGTGCCATCCGACCCCGTTGGAGCCCCTGGTGCAGCCCCACGTTGCCGTCGTCTTCAACTGCAGCGAGCTCTGCTTTCTGCAGCCGCTAGAGAAGCTCGTTCCGACCCTGTCCGACCACCTCTAGCCAAACCACGGGTACACGCAGGTGCGCCTCGACCCCCTCTCTCTTTCTATCCCTATGGATCTGGCCGTCGAGCACTCCTTGCCGGAGAACGCACTGACGAAGCGGCGTCGTCTCTACTTCTCTCTCTCTCACACACCTGAAGTGGTATGAGTGGTGGCGTATTCCTAGAGTACGCCATCAACGTCACCCCCTGGTTTTTCTTTTTATTCAAATTTAATCAAATTTTCACCATAAACTTTGACCAACTGTAACTTTTAAACCATAAGTCAAAAAGAGTTGATTCTTTTTGCATCGTGTTCTTATTGAAAAGATCTAGCAGCACACCACAAAATGAGAATTTCCTCTGCTGTCTACATTTTCTGGTAATTTTCAGAAGTGTTCTTGATATTTTCTTTTTGTGATTTTATTTGTTTTCAGAAGGAGAAGCTTGTCTTGAGGAGACCCAGGAGGAGTGTGAAGCTCCTCTGAACTAAGGCAAGCCACACCAACATTTTCATGGTGTCATTGCAATATTCATGATTTTCCAACTTGAAAATGAGTTATTTCATGCATATAATTATTTAATGAATAATGATGATGTTAGTTATTTTGTCATGAGTAAAATGCTTAGTCTACAGAAGTGAGTACCTAGACTAGTGCGAGCCAGCATGAGTAGTTTGACTATGTGATTTTTGCTATGGCTATGATATGACTAGTATCGGTATTATTTTCTTATGTGATGGCTTGGTTTCATATGATAATGCTATAACTAAAAAAAATGATGAGTGCTAATAACCAGTGAAAAGGAATCAGTAAAGTTTAGTGATGACTTGTGCAAGTAGAACTTTTGATGATGTTGATCTGTTTATTCTAAGTGATATGTGATGCATGTCGAATGGTTGCATGATCATGGCATATGGTGACTCGAGTATTTTCATTTCAAGTTAAACCTAATGATAATTGAACTTGAACATAAAGTTGATCGGGTCATGGTGCCTGTCCGTGTCAAAATCGTCGGATCTCGGGTAGGGGGTCCCGAACTGTGCGTCTAGGCGGATGGTAACAACAGACGAGGTACACAATGTTTTTACCCAGGTTCGGGCCCTCTTGATGGAGGTAAAACCCTACGTCCTGCTAGATTAATATTGATGATGTGGGTTACAAGAGTAGATCTACCACGAGATCAAGGAGGCTAAACCCTAGAAGCTAGACTATGGTATGATTGTTGTTCTATATTGTATCTCTGTCGACTAGCCTGGCCCTGGTTTACATAATGCACCAGAGGCCTAGGATAACAAGAGTCCTAGCCGAACACGCCGGTGGGGGAGGAGTCCTTATCTTGATCGCCAAGTCTTGTGGAATCTTCCTTGTATGCGGCAACTGTCCGGACTGGCCCATGAGTATACGGCCATGGGGGTCCTCGGCCCAATCTAACAGATCGGGAGATGACGTGGTGAGTACCCCCTAGTCCGGGACACCGTCAGTAGCCCCCTGAACCGGTCTTCAAGTTTAGGGACGCTCCTCGATTCTTCCAAACCGTTCTTCATCTTCAGTCGTCGGTCTTGAAAACTGGTTCAACAAATCTTCTCATCTTCGATCTTGAGGATCGCCGAAATGCATTCGACGAGTTTACACGTCGGGTATCCGAGGAGCCCCTTTAAGTTTCCGCCTTTATCAATGCCTTGTTATTTTTATGCCACACTTCGGGTTTGAAGTTGTTCCCGGGCGGCAGCGTCCTCTTGCGCCCGAGCTCCAACGCCGGACTGCATTCAAGGTATCTTTTGCAGCCGAGCACCAACGCCGGACCGCTTCCCAGCTCTAACGCCGGAATGTATGTGAGCTTCAACACCGGACTATGTATCCGAGCTCCAACACCGGACTGTATCCGAGCTCCAACGCCGGATTATGTATCCGAGGTGTCGTAAATCACCTTGGTTCAAAGAAGTTTGAAGGAGTTTAGCCGAGCTTAATGCCAGAAATGCCCTCTATGGAGCCAGCCACTAGCGTCCGAGCCTTATGCCGGATTGCTTCCGAGGTGGTGCACCACCCGAATGTGGGCCGATTTTTGATAATATTTTTTATTGGTGCAATTTATTCTCTGCCGAGATACATAGCCAGTAGCCCTCAAGGTGGGTATCGGTCTAAAACCCGAGATGCACATGAAGGATGACATACGACCGCTAATCCCCGTAGCTGCTGAGACTCAGGTTGATTTGCAAAATCGGTCTAAGGATCAAGTCCTAGCTCGGCAGAATACTTCGGGACACAAAAAGCGGCGTGCTCAGTCCTCAAGACTCGGGTTGGGTGCGGCCGACCAACCTGAGGATCAAAATCTCCTCAGAAACTGTATTGCACTTAAGATATTCTGCATAAAACAAGCAATGCAGTAGCCCCCGAGATACTGGTCGGGTGGCAACACCAGATCAGGGGATCAATGTGCCCCTTTAATATTTGTAAATAATAAGCCCGAAGCCCAGTAGCCCCCGAGCCTTAATGCGGGCACGGGTGGCCGAATTAAGGATTGATATCCATAGTAAAATCACAAATTATGTGTAATGACTCTATGTATCCAAGTACTTTAGGTCATTAATGCTCGGATCCGCATTGTACAAAGCTTTGTTGACCGACCATCGGCTTCCACCTCCTCGGCCAATAGTCGAGGATTGTTTGTCCTACTTTATAAAGCCTTTATGAGGGCAAAGATTTATGACAAACAAGGCAATCTGGCCATACGGTTTTATAAACAAAGGTACGCAGAGAGATATGTTATATTACTGTTTAACAGAAGAAATGTCTTCCAAAGAAAATAGTCCCACTATCGGTTCCTTTCTTTAGGTTGTCATGCTAAGCATGATCATGAAACCTCATCTCCAATGTAAGAGCAAAATATTGAGGATTTAGTTTGGGAGGCCAGTTACTAGCCCCCGGTAGTGTTCGGTGACAGTCGAGGTCAAGCCGGAAACACTTGGGCCAATGTTATGAATGGCCCGTCATTTAATAGAGTCATCGGATCGCTGACCAGTTTACACCTATTGTGACAGTCAGTTTTCGGCTTTCTCCACTGAGGTGCTTGACCATGCGAGCTGGAAGCACAATCGCAGTGGTTCTCCCTTTGCACACCTAGCCGAACAAAGCGGAACGTAGGAGGCAAGCGTGGGAGCCAGGCAACCCAACTATTGACCGAAGACACAACTTGAAACTGATGCATATATAGCAATATCTAAGAATGTTTTTGCCGAATCTCTAAAGTTGTCCGGCGTTGCACTGCGAGACGTGTGCTGAAAACACACAAATAGTTTAAAAGTGCCAAAAGCTTGGAAAGCCAAAGAACGTCAGTAAAAACATGACGTCCGAACAAGATCAAGTGTTTGATGCCAATCCGAAAATTGGACTTTAGAAAAAAAAATGTGCTTCTGCCGTGCTTTAACATGACACATCCTATCTCAAGACTTCAAGCGGGTCAGCCTACGGCTTCAGTCTCCCATCCCGAAGGCGGAGTACTTCTTATTAGGCCAGTTTAGAAAACTGAACTCTAGCGGTTTTGAGAGAGAAATTAGGCTCCCCTGCTAGTGACCGCACAATAGTGTCGAGAAAAGGAGTGATAAATAATAAAAACTTTGCAACGACTAAGAAGAAAAACAGTTAGTATGAAATGGCTCAAATAAACATAAGAGCCCCCAAGCGACTTGGGTAAAAGTTGACTATATAATGTAAGGTGACATGTAGAATGCCTTCTAGCCGGATTGTAGATCGTTTGTCGTAGCGGACCTTTTCGCTTCAACCTCTGGACCCAATAGTCCGGAGTGTGTCCGAATACCCTCGCGGTTATAAAAACCGGGGCATGCGTGGAGACCAGGCGTAGGGGTCATTAGTGCTTTATCAGACAAGTGCCCAACTAGTTATGTTATATTACATGGTTAGTAAGAAACATCTTCCAGGGAGAATAGTTCCGTTAGGGGTTCCTTTCCCTGGGAGGCATATGCCCTAAAGTGCATGTCCGGACTGCGAAAAGAGCAGAGAAACATCTGGGGGCAGGTAAATAAATGGGTAAGAAATCATCTTTTAGTTCACCGACCGACTATTCCCTTAAGAATGCTAGCTTTCGGCTTCACCTAGTCTGAGGTACACATCTGGCTGACCCGGCAGTAACAATCGCAGAGGTGCTCCCTTTACCACCTAGCCGAACAATCGGGAACGTAGGGGTAAGCACAGGAGCCAGGCAACCCAGCTTGGCCAAAACTTAAGTCATATCGATGCATATAATGGTGAATAAAAGGTACATGTGGAAGTGTGACACATGTGTTGGGCATAAAGCCCATATTAATAAACTCCTGTTAAAGAAGCCCCCAGGTATAATGAGCGTGGGTAGTGCGTCAAGTATGTGCAAACAAAGTTTGGACAAGGAAAATTTTTACAAGCAACTTTTTTTTCGAAAAAAGTATAATGCTTGGTCGAACCGAACACAAGTTAGAAATTTAAAACTTTGAGCATGAAGGCAACTTAGCTGGTTAATGTGTTCGGTATTGACGACGCGGTCCGAGCTTGATGCGGAACAAGGTTCCCTCCCCCAAGCCGGTCCCGAGGTGGCGGAGCAAAGAGCTCGACACTCCGAAGTGGTGACATAGCACGGTCAATGTAGGACGGCACAGTGATGCCGAAGTCCCTGGCATGGGGTAATGAAGTGTTGACGAAGGCCCCCGTCCAGCCGAGGTGACGTCAAAGGATATAGTCCGGCTGGATCATTTTCCTGTGCACAAAAAATAGTGCAAACCAGAGATAATAGTAATAATAAAAAAATAATTGCATAATAAATAATTTATGCAAAGTGAGTAATAAAAGAAATATGGCCTGGTGCCGAAGTCAATGTCGATGCAGGGCGGCGGCGTGATGCGGTAAAGGCATGGCAAGGCCTGAATTCACAGGTCGGTTCGAGTTCCGGATCCGGCGTTCGCCGGACTATGTACGGAAACTGACCGAACCACCATGCAACCGTCGTTAATGCGGCCACGTTTGATAGACCTGCGTACATATGATGGACAAACCAGAGTAATAATTCCTTGGGAAAAATTAACCCAAACAAGCAAAAAGAAATACTAGGATTAATAGCTCCTGATTTATTTGTTGTAGCAATCCGAAGGAAGGTGATTCCCAAAATTGGGACTTGATCTGCGCACCCATTGCCTGGTCGGCTAGTGACGCCGAAGTGTCCGGAGTAGGTTGATGAAGAGATGGCGAAGCCCCCGGTCCAGCCGAGATGTCGAAGTTGGTCGGCGTGATGGACACCAGCTTGAAGAAGCAATAGTGCGGCCCTGCCGATGCAGGTCGTGGCGTGGTCGATGCCGGCTTTATGAAGCGACCATGCGGCGATGCCGGTATGCCTGCTCCGTGTAATCCGTGGGGCGGCGATGTTGGTGATGATTTATCCTTCGCGATGCCGGACTCTTGTTCGCCTTGCCGAGATGATGATCCGAAGAAATTGAGCTCGGCTCAACAAAGTGACGACGCATCTAGCGCAGGTCGGCAGCCGTGGAGCAATATTGCCGGACTGGTTTGACACCAGCATGATGTTGAAGATCATGTTCAAAAGATCTTAAAGTTAGTGGGATGTGTTCGGAAACAAAACACAATACCCCATACAAAACTTCCTTCAAAAAGGATGTCTGAAATCCCGTTCATCAAAAAGACGAACTCGGGTCGGATTCGTTTTCGCACAGAAAACAGATCCGAAAAGTGATGCACTAATCGGAAGGTTCCCGAAGTTTGGACGGTCGGATCGAGCTGAAATTTTGAGGGGTGGTAGATATAGGAATTCCGCAGCCGATCAACGGTTGGATCTTCCAAAGGAAGTCCGAGCTAGAAGCTAGACACCACGCCCTAAACTCGTCCGGATTCTCGTCCAGATTCAATGCGGTTCCGGTATACCGGAGATTGCCAGAGATTCCTCCATCGGAACTCGACGAAATTTTCCAGGGTTGTTGTAGACTCAATTCCGCACAATTCCACTGAAGCAATCGTTAAAACGACACCTGAGGAGGTGGTGGCGGCGGACACAAGTCCGCTGTCCAGAAATACAGTACGGTCGCCCGAGGGCATTGTTGACGTTGAGCCCCCGGGCTCACTGGATGATTCCTCCATGATCTTGATAGAGATCGGAGCTGATGTTGATGAAGGCCCTTATCCGAACATGATGATCGGAGATAGGGCGCAGTCCTTGGTCGAACCAAGGTGACCAGTCGAGCTGGTGACGAATATGCCGAAGTTGTAGTTGATCTGCGGGTGAGCCATCGACCCTTTGCCGAACACACACAGGAACTCTCAATGAAAGCACCAATGTCGGTGTCAAAACCGGCGGATCTCGGGTAGGGGGTCCCGAACTGTGCGTCTAGGCGGATGGTAACAGGAGACGAGGGACACGATGTTTTTACCCAGGTTCGGGCCCTCTTGATGGAGGTAAAACCCTACGTCCTGCTAGATTAATATTGATGATGTGGGTTACAAGAGTAGATCTACCACGAGATCAAGGAGGCTAAACCCTAGAAGCTAGCCTATGGTATGATTGTTGTTCTATATTGTATCTCTGTTGACTAACCTGGCCCTGGTTTATATAATGCACCAAAGGCCTAGGATAACAAGAGTCCTAGCCGAATACGCCGGTGGGGGAGGAGTCCTTGTCTTGATCGCCAAGTCTTGTGGAATCTTCCTTGTATGCGGCAGCTGTCCGGACTGGCCCATGAGTATACGGCCATGGGGGTCCTCGGCCCAATCTAACAGATCGGGAGATGACGTGGTGAGTACCCCCTAGTCCGGGACATCGTCAGTGCCACTGAATCGAGTTTTTCCCAGTGCAACCACATTTGCCTTTATGGGAAGTCCTTTATTCGGTCCGTTGTCATGCCTCTGGTCGGTGCCTCCAATGAGGGAAGGTTATGGGCATGTGGTACCCTGGCTCGGTAAGCAGACATAACCTTGTGTTCCCATTCATTATTATGGTACCTTGTCCCTGTTTGGGACCGTTTAAGTTTTGCCACGACGGTGGCCGTTGATGCCTTTGGTAGGCATGGGGCCACCCATGACTTAGCCCAGTGGGGTGTTAGTCAAAGTGGCCGGGAGAGTGTCATGGCAATGGGAGGATTCTATCGGAATGTCGTTGGTCCCGAATGGGAGTACGAGGCCATGGGTTCCGTGATGTGGGTCCAGTGTACTACCTTTGCAGAGTGTATTTAAATATCCTCAGTTACGGACACAACTCATGAGTAAGTTGCACCATGGATCAACATTAATAAGTAATCTTGCACACTCAGTTATATGTTTGGCACTAGTTAAGTGATGAGATCGGTGAGACGGTTTGTTGTGGAAACCAAAGTGTTGGTTTCGTTTGTGATCCGTGAATGATCATCGTTTGGTTATGAGGTAACCCGTTGGTAAGAGAGTATGAGGGACTCGGTGCACAAGTTTGTTTGCACTGCATCAGTAGTATGTTTTTTATATGCATTCAACTTGATTAAATATCATGATATTGTTTGTCATTATGTTTATGCTTGTTGTGAGCTTGGAAGTACATTCAATGTACTGGCCTGGCATGTTATGCCAGCTTTCAGGAAAGTCTAACCGGATAGGAGTGCTTCCATGTCTAGATCATGTCCACATTGGTGTCCCTGTGCTATGAAGTCCCGCTTCATCGTCGTTCCGCTGTCGCGTAGTTATCGTAATCGAGGCCCCTTTATGCTCACGAAATAATGTACATGTTGTTCAGCCGCACCATGTGTGCCGCTTGGCCCCTTTATGTTCAGGATAAGCATACAATCACACACATTCGCTTTTCACAAACCGTATGCGATAACTAATTAAGAATATTAGCTAATCATCATACGAGTGTCGGATAGGATTACGAAACGTCGGACCATCGTAACATCGTCGTACGCAACAACTACCACACATGCTATTCTGTGGTGCAACGTTTATGATGCAAACTTCATCAGAAACAGTTCATGGTTGCGCATCATGTACAATAAGGCAAATATCGCACACGCTATTCTGTGGTGCAACGTTTACGATGCATACTTCATCAGAAACAGTTCATGGTTGCGAATCGTGTACGATAAGGAAACTATCGCAAACGGTTAGTTTGCCAGCACCATTTGTGATATTTTCTGACACCACACACGCTTTGCAAAAGGCAACTGTGTGCACGCTTGCACACGTTTCCTCTCTCTGAACCGTCTCGGATTATGGTGTATATCGGAAACGTTTGTATTTTACCAACCGTGTGTGCCGTAACAACCTGGGGAGCATAATTTCACCGTAATTTAATTGCTGCTATATCAAATTGAAATTGAAATTGAAATTCAATGTATGATATAGCTTTATTCATATCCATCAGGTTCAGACAATCAATGAATTATTCGATTCATAGGTACACATCAAGATTTACATAAGAACCAAATAAAGAATGATGAACCATAGTTGTATACTTGTACTATTAATGATGGTAAAGAAAGAGGAGAAATACATTCTGGCTGCTGAACAAGGTGAAGCAGAATGCCCATATTGTGCCATCATCCATGCAGAAGGCATGCACGACTCTAGTCCAACCCCTTGTGATGGCCGACCGCCACCCTTCACAGTCTTCATGGAAACATCCAGATAATCATCGTGTTCTGGTAGAAATACTTTAACCTTTGCATGCCCACCAATCATGTAGTTTGATAGGTAATCTTTAGTAAACTACTTTGGGAATCACTTCAAAGGAAAAAAGATTCAGACATTGTCATCTAACACAACTCATTATGGGCAGTAAAAAGAAGGCTGCAGAGTTCTTACTTACCATCCTGCAATTCGCTATTGTATTGGATAAAGTGTCAACAAATAGTTTAATTGCCATCTTTTGACCCATTTTACTAACAATCTTTATCAGCTTCCTCACTTGATGCTGTTTCATCGATATCTCATTTCCCCATACGCAGAAAGGGTCGATGCACGGATCTTTACCAATGACATATGTACCTAAAAGCACCAAGTTAATGTTAGAAGATAAACACCAATTGCACAATGATGTAGTACAACACTCTTATATAATATCTTATAACATCCAATATACTCACATATTAGATGAATTAACAGCTTATATTTTGGGCCGGAAGGAGTTTATTGCATTCTTACAAATTATCGGCTGATTAACTGTTGTTGTATCCATGGGTTAGAGTTAGTTTGAGCTAGTTAGGGCTCAAATAGCCCTAAAGTATATCTAAACATGAGGGCTAGTTTGAGCTAGTTGCATCTATAACCCACCCCAAAAAATATCCAACCCAAGAGGTGCTAATTGGAGCTAGTTCTCCTAGTGCATTTATTGTCAATCTAAGTATCTAATCCTGTCATCCAAACACCTCTTTGGATGGAGTTAGTTCAGGGTTAGTCATGAGCTAGAAACTAACTCTAACATCTAAGCTAAGTTGAGTATCCAAACAGGGCTGTGTTGTTGTTGTTCTTGTTGTTGCTGCTGCTCTTCTACGTGTATCTAGACATCATCAGAACATTAAGGTAACACTCTTCATTGTTGCTATGTAGCCTAGGATTGCATATGTAGACATTAAGTATAGTGCATGTTGCTATCTAGCCTCAGATATATTACATATGGCCCTAGTTAACATAATGATAAATGGGTTGCAGATATATTCAGTTAAAAGTCAGATTCACCGATTAGTCCCTTATCATCCCCCAGCCTATATGGTACCAGCTACCGATATCCTGAACAGTGAGCACATATAAGCCATGGGATGAAACTAACTTTGATGGAAAACAGCAGTCGTTCCCGAAATTGTCCTGTGTAGGGACATCGAGAAGCATGTTAAGAACAACAGGCTAAACATCAACCAAAATTATCCATGGCAGACAAAATAATTTCCAAAAGATAGCTTTAGTGTGCAAGTTCAAGCACGCAAGTAAACCAAAACAAGTGAAAAGGTGTGTTAACTGCAACAGACCTAACATTTAACAACAAGCAAACATAGTGATTCAAACTGGTATTGTGCTGGTCTAAGTACACTGGTTATTGTTAAATAAAAATGGAAAGGTGTGTTTAACTACAAGATGCAGCAACCAAATGTAGTCATTCATGCCATGTTTGTTTCAGCTTCGCTTGGATTTTAATCACCTATGGATTCGCTTCAGTGGCGAAGCTGTTTCTGCGAATCAGCTTCACCACTGAAGTACACTTTGAGGTGCTTCGGGAAATTGCACTAAAAATGACCCAAATCCAGATTCAGCTTCACAAGCAAAGATGATTCCAAATAGCTGTTTGTTTTGGATTTTAGATTCGGCTTCACTGGCAAAGCTGAATCTGGTCCTAGAATCCGAAACAAACAGGGCCATAGTGGTATTGTTGAAATTGGAACTGATGAAATTGAACTGCACAGTTCATACTTGCACATATAGAACATCACGCTGTGAATAACTAGAATAAACAAGGCATACTACAAACAACCAAAGATAGCATTTGAAAATGGACATATGCTAACTACAAACAACAGAACAATCAAAAAACTTTAAAAGAGGCATATGCTAGCTATAACAGGCTTAACAACAAGCAAATATATGCATTCCTATTGGTATGTCTAAAACTGGATTAATGAAATGTACTACACAGTAAATAATTGCACATATAGAGCATCGCATTGTGAACAGCTGAAATAAACAAGGCATACTACAAACAACCTGATATAGCAATTAAAACTGGACATATTCTCACTACACTACAAAAGGGACTCGACAAAACAAATCATGGGTTTACCCCCATGAAGAGGCACGGCAAAACAAATCGTGGGTTTCCTCACTTGTCACGGATGGGCTCGTTCTCGTGGGAAGAGAACGGACCCTGGATGCGCTCCATGTTGTCGCAGATGGGATCCTTCCCATTGGAAGAGCACGGCTGTAGGGTGCCCTCCCTGATGTCGTAGACGAGCTTTTTCCCCTTGGAAGAGCTGGAGAGGGTGCCCTCCTCGTGGTCGCCGTCGATGAGGTCTGACTTGGAAGCTATGGATCCCAAGCCAGCGTCGCAGAACGTGTCCTTCAAAATGACAAAAGGGGCTCGATGGCCATGTAGGATGGCAAGTTGTTGACAGCGAGCCATAGGATATCAGCAGCGAGGCCATGCTTGAGATCGACGGCGGTTGAACCCGAGGGTTGGGGGTGGGCCACTACCTGTGACATGGCCCTCCTCAAGCCATCGCTATCCATGACCTCGATGTTGTAGTCGGTGAAAGAGACATGCCCGCATACTCTAGCCCGCTGCTTGAGTTCCTGCCGCCAGTAATGGTCGTCAACTTCCTTGGCGACGTCGGGCGAAGAGATCGCGATACACCTCTTTTGGGCGAGTCGCTCCTCGAGCTCCACATGAAGCGTAGCTGGGCTTAGGCTGCGATGCTCTGGAGTGGGGAATAGGGATGGGGATGGGGATCTGGGGGAAAAAGGAGCGTTTGGCAGGCGTCATCTAAGAAACTCAGGGGGGCCTTGGTATGGAGACCGGTGGGTAAGCTGTACGGGCAAACCGGCAGATGTTGACAATGGAGGTCTCGCGGCAGCAGTGGCAGGGACCTTGCTAGGGTTTTGAGCGAGGGAGGGTGTGTGCGTGTGTGTGCGTGCGCCCGTGGAGGTTTTGGTGTGTGTTTGTGTGTGTGTGTGTGTGTATGTGTGTGTGTGTGGAGGTGGGGCAGGTGTGTTTGAGGAAATGACACGAGTACTGAAAATTTTACAACGTGAGAGTCAAACGCGGGAGTGAAATGCCGGAGCTAATGAAAATTTTGACGATGGTGCATCCCACACGGTCCGGAGATAACAACCGTGTGTTATGAAACAGAAAAATCCTCGAGGCGGGCAGATATTTTCTAGGGGCAGGCAGGATTAGGAACAGGAAACATCACACATGGTCCAGAGATAACAACCGTGTGTTATGAAACACAAAAACCCTCCTCGAGGCAGGCAGATATTTTCTAGGGATGCAGTGGGATTGGGAAGAAGAAACATCGAACACGGTCCGGAGATAACAACCGTGTGTTATGAAACAGAAAAACCGTCGAGGCGAGAAGATATTTTTGAGAGGGGGAGCCTCGTGGAGCCCAATGTACTGTGCGGATGTGTGCGTGACAGGGGTGCTGGCGTGGCAAACGGTTAGTTTGAGTGAACCGTGTTTGTTGCGTCATCCAACTTGTTTAATGTTCATAAATTTGGCGACAAATGTCGTGGGAGAGGGTCAGAACACGAACACACTTGCATGTGGACCAAATTTATATGTATGAAAAGGGTGATTTGATTTTCAAATACCAAATGCAACTTCGATGTCGCACCTATTTCACAAAGCGCACGATATTGCTTGTCCCCCTCCCTCGTGTCGGCACAAAGGGAATCCTAAGCTATGAATGCATGCCCCCCCCCGCCCCAACCGAGGCTCACCTAGCAAAGTGCAAAGTAGCTAGCAGCCCCCCCCTCCCTCGTGTCGTCATGAAGGAAATCCTAAGCTATGAATGCATGTCCCGCCCCCCACCCCAACCGAGGCTCACCTAGCAAAGTGCGAAGTAGCTAGCAGCCCCCCTCCCTCGTGTCGGCAAGAAGGGAATCCTAAGCTATGAATTGATGCCCCCCCTAACTGTGGTTCACCTAGAAAATTGCAAAGTAGCTAGCAGCCCCCCCCCTCGTGTCGGCACGAAGGGAATCCTAAGCTATGAATGCATGCCCCCCTCCCCCCCCCCCAACCGAGGCTCACCTAGCAAAGTGCAAAGAAGCTAGTAGCCCTCCCTCCCTCGTGTCGACACGAAGGGAATCCTAAGCTATGAATGGATGCCCCCAACCGTGGTTCACCTAGCAAACTGCAAAGTAGCTACCGCCCCCCCCCCCTCGTGTCGGCACGAAGGGAATCCTAAGCTATGATGCCCCCCCCCAACCGAGGTTCACCAAGCAAAGTGAAAAGTTGCAACCCCCCCCCCCCACACACACACACTTTTAAGTCGGCGGACCAGAGAGGCATCTCACCAAGATTGATTGTAAAATGGACCAAGAACAATCCACCTTGGTCATACAACCTCTCTCTTGTTGCTGGTCAAAGTGATGGTCGTCCATGCGACCCCAGATAGGCTAGCTCACCAATAATCACGCATGTAGCTAGCTAGTCCCCGAAGACAACCACTTCATGCGTGTGGCACAAACATATGTATAGATCAGGTGTGTGTTTTAGTACACAATGGAACAACTTAGATGTGGCACCGTGATTTCGAACTAGAAATCCCCACACTAAGTGAGGGTTAGGTTGATGATGCATATGTATGTTACACCACACTTCATGCCGATGACGGGGATTCATGCATGCATGCGGGTGCATAGTATATGCGCTCAAACTTTAATTAGGTCCGAATCTCACCATGACCTATACTACGATAACACGAACCAAATGAAGAATATCCGCCATGGTAACCTATCTTGTTGTCGGTCAAGGTGATCATGGATCTCCATGTGGGCCCACGAATATTATATATATATAGGCTTGTCGCCGATAACCACGCGAGGGAGTGTACCATTCGAAGACAACCACTACATGCATATGTATGGAGGTGATGCGTGCATGCATGTTTGAATACCATTTCACAACATTGATGTGGCGCGTGCGTCAAAAATCGTACACTCCCCACAAAGAGGGAGATCGGTTCATCACGTGTCGTTGTACTAGCCACTTCGACTCGATGGGAGAGATTCATGCGTACACATGCATGCGATATATATACCGTATTTACAAGCAAAAAAAACCCTCCTAATTAAGTCAAATTAACCACTTTCCTTGTCACGCAAAAAGTAGTGATGGACCAAGCGGGCCCACAAATGAAAAGCATCGATATCGCTGATAACTGCTTAAGCGGGTGTGAGAGGACAACCACCATCGCTTTGCAAGTGGGCTAAATATATGTTGAATATAATACATAAAATGCACAAATTTGATGTGCCACACATGCCTCAGAAACCGTAAACCATGCACCCACACAGAGCGAGATTCATGAAGCGTACTACATATGATGGTCCCCTTCCCCCTCTTCGACGCATACTATATGCTCCTACCGTAATACAACCCAAAAAGAATCCGCATCGATGGTGAAATTAATTAACCTCTCCCGATGTAGCTAGGTCAAAGTGATGCACATATGCATCGACGATGGCCTCGTGGGCCCACAGATGGAAGTGTCACAAGTGAGTGTCCTAGCTAGGATAACCACCAGCTACATGCATGTGGCGCAAAGAGGTGTTGTGTGATGTTTGAATAGCCATTTTCACAATTTTGATGTGGCACGTGCCTCGGAAACCGAAAAGTCCCGACACTGAGTGAGGTGTACATGTTCATGGACGCGCACGTATAGTATATATATATATATATATATATATATATATATATATATATATATATATATATATATGCTAGTCCCCTCCCACCTCTTCGACGCGTACTATATACCACCATAACACAAACAAAAAATATTCTACCTTGCTAGTCAAATTAACCTCACTACCAGCTGTTCGTTAAAGTGATGGACGATGACCTCGCAGGCCCATAGAAAGCATCATACGCGAGTAACAAGTGTCATGTAGGACAACCATCGACTGCATGTGGCCAAAACATGTATGTATGAAAGGGTTGTGTAATGTTTTAAATTATGAATTCACGACTCTGGTATGGCACCAGCCTTCCTAACAAAATGGCCAACCCACATGATGGCTCACAACTTGTAGCAAACTGCGAGCCAGTCGCCACCCCCAGACACACACACCCACACACACACCGCAGTCCACTGCAAGTACGGTACATGTTAAATTAATTATCCCACGATGGACATATATATGTTACCAAAGGAGGGACATTTTAATTTCGAAAAAACCCAGAGATCATTAAGACGTTTTAGTACATTAATTGATTGATTTTCTACGGGTATAATGTGCAAAAATCAAATTCGAGCTTACATGCACACGTGACAGTGCACCTAAATGGATTGCAAAAATACATGTGTCTCACTGGGTGCATGTTTACTCCCCGTGCAACAAATTTAAAACAATGAGAATCTTGATTTTTAAATTCTAGTACATCCAAAACTTATTTGAAGTTCATGAAACTTATCGTGTTGTCATATGGACACCAAGACAAAGTTGCATTGTACTTTTTTGGTTAAATTTGAGACCAGTTTTGATGTAATCTTTATCTAATTACAAAAGGGAGACTAGTAATAATTGGGAACCAATATCCCAAATGGACTATTTATTCGAACCGTGGGCGTTAGACCAACAATGGATACGTGTCATGCTTCGGTTCAGCAAAAATAAAGTGGCATCATTAATCATCCAAATAGAAAAACAATATACGTGTCGCCACGCGACCCGTGTACCGTGCGAGCAGGCGTGAGTTGACGGGACGCATGCAAGCAGTCCGCTGCACAGGCAGACCGGGAGGCGTGTGTGCAGGTGTGTGAATTGACTGAGGCTTGCTCGCTGTGCAGTGTCATCAGGAGGCGTGCGAGTAGCTGTGTGAAACGACGGTAGGCATGCCAGCAGTCTGGTGCACAGGCTCATTGGGAGGCAAGCCAGCAGTTTGACTGCGGCCCGCCTCTCGCCCACTACTCCATATTAATGGTGTGCCCGAGCGGCCGCACCCCGCATCCTTGCCACACACACAATCCCCTCTCTCCACTTGAATCCTCGATCTGCTCTCAGTCATCAAAGCCGTTAGTATATGAGGATGCCGCCGAAGCGCCCCATCGGAGGGAGTGGCGACGCTGGGGCTGCTAAAGCACCGGAGCACGGCGTGGAGATGGAGACAGAGGTTGCCATCGTATATGGCATCGAGCTTCCACAGCCGGAGGAGGAGTTCCATACCGACTCTGGCGATGACTCGGGCGATGACTCCGACGACCACTCCGTCGATGACTCCGACGATGACGGATAACTGGTTAGTCATCTATACATATTTATGTGTCAAATAGATCTCAGGGTTTCTCTGGTTACTCCTGTCTCCCCCTTTTTGGAATAGAAATCCTATGGTCATGTTCTCCCAATCCATGAAATCTGAGTAAGTTTCGTTAGATCTGTGTAGTGTATTGATTGTTTGGATGGTACAAGTGATAAGTGATTAGTTGTTTCATCTGTGGAAATGATTTCGGCTAGTAATCCGATTAGGGTTAGCGTTCATGCTAATAATCCTAGCCAGGACTTGACAACTGATTTTGAATGACTTACATATGTTTGTGCCATTATTTTCTTCAAGATTGGTTTGTACATAGACGTATGTGCTTAAAAATCGAACCATAATCTTTGGATATGTATAAATAAATAGCCATAAATTCCTAATCCTACTTCACGGCATTTAATAGTTGATTTGATGCCAATTTTTGGCAACTGCCAAATATTCGCTAGAGATTAGTTTGTAACCATTAATTTTGACACCACATTTTTTAACTATTTGTATAGGTGTTGTCTGACGATGTGGACAGCGAGGATGAAGATGTCCAGAGGAGGTACAACAGGCAAATCCTGAGGGAGCATTAGGACCTAGAACGGTGGCTATCGATGCCCATTCTGAAACCAAAAGCTTGAAGACACGTATCAAAGTGTTCTGGTGCAGGCAAGAGGACGGGCCGTTGGCTCCTTCAAAAAGAAGTATGCTCGCAGGGTGGAGCACAGCGCGTACGCCGAGTACCTGGAGAAGCTTCGGGATCGTGCCAGCTTGTGAGATGAGATGTGGGATCGAACTATATATGTACGCTTGAGCATGCTTAATGACGGTTGAACTATGCTTGTGTACATGTACACTTATTATCTATGTCTGAGTATGTTTAATCTATGTTTACTTATGTCTAACTGTGGGATATGGATGCAATCAGTTCGGTTGATGGAATCTACCTCCATCCTCGTTTATTGGTCCCCTTTGTAATTTGTGTTAAATGTTGACCAAGATTTAAATGACAAAATGTTAGTGCAGGTCAGCAAAAATTATATCGTTTGATGCGTATTTGAACATAGTGTTCAACCATATAATTTTTGGTGACATGCATAAACATTTCTTAGTCAAATATTTGGTCGAAATTTGGCACAAATTACAGAGGGGACCAATAAACTAGGACGGAGGTAGTACGTCAATCACACACGGAGTGCAATGACTTTCATTTTGCCTGCTGCTTCAGTCACACACGGCTCCCAAAATTGGAAGTGTGTGCAATGGCTTTCGTTTTGCTTCTTGCATCAATCACACACGACTGGCTCTAGCAAACCGTTGCCTCCTAAATTCTTTGTGGGACAGAAAACCCTCACCACCCAATTCAAAAAAGAAAAAAGAAAACCCTCGCCATCCCCACGTCACAAAAACCCTCAGCCCCGCCCGCCACCCCATGCCTCTGGTCCCCATTCACACCTACACAAGCTCCTCTGCATCTATGCATGGAACCGCCTATCGCGGTGGTAACCACTTAGCTCGATGCTTGTCGCCGCCAGGCTGCCGGCAAACCCCAACGCATTTTGCCACTTCCACTTGCCACCGCCTATCGCCATCGACTTTCTCGATGCTGCTCGCGGTCGACCCAGCTCCGCTCGGTTGGGGAATCTGCCATACTGAGGGTGTTTTCTCATGGACGACAAGGTAACTAATTTAATGAGATATTATCTCATCTCTCATCCCAGATCATCTGCCTCCTTTAATCACCCGGCGGAAATCGCCGTGAATTCATTTTTGTTTGTGCTGATTTGAGGATTTTCTTTCATTCATAGAGTGTACAGTGCGCCGACACATCAAGACCTTGCGACCTCCGCCAGAGATTCCATCTCACCATACCAGATGACTTGAGCATGTGCGCGGTATGTTCAATCTCACCCTAAATCGGTTCACATGGCCTACTTTCCTGAAGATATTCTAAATATTGCTACATTTGGATAAAAGGTGCCACATGCACCATATACGTCAAAGGGTTTTTTTCCTCTTCTTTCTATATTAGGCAAATTAATGATGTATTGTTCTTTCGATTACTCTCATATTTCCATGACATCATGTTTACCCTATCTGTTTAATTATAGATTTTTGTCCTTCGATTTCAACTGTTATACAGTTCTTTCAATTTGGGCCCATATTTGCATGTTACCATATTTTCTTTAACAATCCTACCATTTTCTGCATCGCATCCCTTGCTATGCAACAGATTATGTAGTGCACAATTTTTCCCTTTACATAGATCAATGTTGCACGGATGTCATACTGCACACAAACCATGGATTTACAATCATTGCTACTGTATTACTTGATGAACATGGTGACTTCTATTTTGGCGCTGGCTTTTGGAAAGAAATTTCTAAGTTTTATGTACTGAAAGTTGACACTAAAATTGGACTCGACATAAAAGGGCCTGGTCATGAGATATATGCTAACTTCCCCGACAAAATCATCCATCCTGAGTTTGTTCAAAGTAAGTTATCTTTTCAACTATCTGCATGTTGACTTACCCAGCAACGTTAAATGAATTGTGTAGTATTTAAGCAACCAATTGTTATTCCCTTTTCTTACTATATTCCTACCTAATAACTTCTAGTTACCAATACACTTTTCTATTGCCCTGTTTTAACTAAATATTCCCTGTACTCTCATTTCTATCAGAAAGCGCCGCTGACAAGGAGAGTCTGGAGGTGGACAACGGGCCTGCCAACAAGCGGAGGCGGGACAAGCTAGAACTGCAAGCGACTCCAGCAGGCATAGACTTCATCAGTAGCCTCCCCGATGATATGTTGACAATCATCATCTCCCTCCTCCCAATCAAATGTGGGGTGCAGACAACCATCCTTTCCCGGCGGTGGCTCCCCCTATGAAACTTCACCCCTCTCGACCTCATCGACACCCACGAGCTCTACCATGGCTATCGCAAAAGCTTGGATGCGTTCTCCAAGATCCTCGGCAGTCACCCTGGCCCAACCAGAGGCCTTAGAACGAGCAAGTTCCGTTCCAACGGCAGGGACCGAGCCAAGCTTGATAACAGGTTCAAATCCCCCGCCCTAGATCAGCTCGAGGAGCTCACTTTTGATGATGGGCATATGCGCTCGCTGCCAACGTCTGCGCTCCGCCTCGCGCCCATGCTGCACGCCGCCAAGTTCAGGAACTGCCATTCCCTCCCCCCCCTTAGTGATGCGCCCGCTCTTATTCTACCATGACTGAAGCACCTCGAGCTCGTCGCCGTCTGCCTCTCAAACGGTGACATGGAGCGCCTGCTCCGTGGCTGTACTGCACTCGGGGTATATTCGTCTTCAGGTGCTCAATGGGTTGAGTACATTCCACATCACCTCCATGACTCTCCGGACTATTTATGTGTGTTGCTGGTTCGGTAGGAAGACATCACAAGATGTGTACCGTGGCTGTACTGCACTCGGGTTATATTCGTCTTCAGGTGCTCAATGGGTTGAGTACATTCCACATCACCTCCATGACTCTCCGGACTATTTATGTGTGTTGCTGGTTCGGCAGGAAGACATCACAAGATGTGTACCACGGTATGGTCATTGAGGGCACACCTGCACTTGAGAGATTACTTGTACTTGATCAAGTAGGTCCAACAAGAATCAATGTCATTTCTGTGCCAAAATTGATAGTGCTAGGCTACTCGTCTGACCAATACTCTGAACTTGTTATTGGATCCACACCCATTCAGGTACAACAGCCGCCTTCTACTTCTCCTTCTACAAATTAACATTATTTCTAATTTTGAAGATGTTTGTTCGTCTGTCATTCAGAAAATGATTCCGACAAGCTTGACTGTGAAACTACGCACAGTGAAGGTCTTGGCACTAGAATCTATCGTCCCCAACCCGGAGCAAGTTGTCGCTTTCCTTAGATGCTTTCCGTGCCTGGAGAAGCTATATATCGAGGTGATGTTCATTTCCTATTAAATGTTAACCATAAGGGAGTTCAATTTGTGACACCTTTTTCCAAGTTTACAATGACAATGTACTACGATTTCTGAAGGATTCTTTTGGAGGATTTTAGTACATACATGTCTCCTTTTCCAAGGTTACAATGACAATGCTTGATCCATATGGTTACAATCTATATGCATTTCTCCTTTGGATTCATATGTACTAGTTTTCTTAGGGAACTTTTGTTGGGGATCGTTGCAGAAAATAAAAAAATTCTACGCATCACCAAGATCAATCTATGGAGTAACTAGCAACGAGAGAGAGGGGAGTGCATCTTCATACCCTTGAAGACCGCGAGATGGAAGCGTTACAAGAACGTGGATGAGGGAGTCGTACTTGAAGCGATTCAGATCACGGTGGATTCCGGTCTTAGCGCCAAACAACGGCACCTCCGCGTTCAACACACGTGCAGCCTGGTGACGTCTCCCGCGCCTTGATCCAGCAAGTAGGAGCGAGAGGTTGAGGAAGAGGGCTCCAACAGCAGCACGACGGTGTGGTGGTGATGGAGTGGCAGTACTCCGGCAGGGCTTCGCCAAGCTCATACGGAGGAGGAGAGGTGTTGGGGATGGGAGGGGTTGTGCCTTGGATGTGGTCCTGCAGCCCTCCCCTCGCCCCTCTATTTATAGGGGAAGGAGGAAGGGGGCCGGCCCCCTCTAGATGACATCTAGAGGGGTGGCGGCGGCCAAAGGAAGGGGGCTTGCCCCCCAAGCAAGGGGGCGCCCCCTTTAGGGTTCCCTCCCCCCAACCCTAGGCGCATGGGCCCAAGGGGGGTTGCGTCCAGCCCTCCAAGGGCTGGTTCCCTTCCCTCTACAGCCCATGAGGCCCTCCAGGAGAGGTGGCCCCTTCCGGTGGACCCTCGGAACCCCTCCAGTGGCCCCGGTACAATATCGGTATGCCCCCGAACATTTTCGGTGACCGTATGACAACTTCCCATATATAAATCTTCACCTCCGGACCATTCCGGAACTCCTCGTGATGTCCGGGATCTCATACGGGACTCCGAACAACATTTAGTAATCACATACAAGTCTTCCTAATAACCCTAGCGTCATCGAACCTTAAGTGTGTAGACCCTATGGGTTCGGGAATCACGCAGACATGACCGAGATAGCTCTCCGGCAGTAACCAACAGCGGATCTGGATACCCATGTTGTCTCCCACATGTTCCACGATGATCTCATCGAATGAACCACGATGTCAAGGATTCAAGTAATCCCGTATACAATTCCCTTTGTCAATCAGTACGTTACTTGCCCGAGATTCGGTCGTCGGTATCCCAAGACCTCGTTCAATCTCGTTACCGGCAAGTCACTTTACTCGTTCTGTAATGCATGATCCCATGACCAACCACTTGGTCACATTGAGCTCATTCTGATGATGCATTACCGAGTGGGCCCAGAGATACCTCTCCGTCATACAGAGTGACAAATCCTAGTCTCGATTCGTGCCAACCCAATAGACACTTTTGGAGATACCTGTGAAGCATCTTTATAGTCACCCAGTTACGTTGTGACGTTTGGTACACCCAAAGCACTCCTATGGTATTTGGGAGTTACACAATCTCATGGTCTAAGGAAATGATACTTGACATTAGAAAATCTCTAGCAAACGAACTACACGATCTTGTGATATGCATGCTTAGGATTGGGTCTTGTCCATCACATCATTCTCCTAATGATGTGATCCTGTAATCAATGACATCCAATGTCCATAGTCAGGAAACCATGACCATCTGTTGATCAACGAGCTAGTCAACTAGAGGCTCACTAGGGACATGTTGTGGTCTATGTATTCACACATGTATCACGGTTTCCGGTTAATACAATTATAGCATGAATAATAGACAATTATCATGAACAAGGAAATATAATAATAATCATTTTATTATTGCCTCTAGGGCATATTTCCAACAGTCTCCCACTTGCACTAGAGTCAATAATCTAGTTACATTGTGATGAATCGAACACCCATAGAGTTCTGGTGTTAATCATGTTTTGCTCGTGGAAGAGGTTTAGTCAACGGATCTGTGACATTCAGATCTGTATGCACTTTGCAAATATCTATGTCTCCATCTTGAACATTTTCACGAATGGAGTTGAAGCGATGCTTGATGTGCCTGGTCTTCTTGTGAAACCTGGGCTCCTTGGCAAGGGAAATAGCTCCAGTGTTGTCACTGAAGAGAGTGATCGGCCCCGACGCATTGGGAATAACTCCTAGGTCGGTGATGAACTCCTTCATCCAGATTGCTTCATGCGCTACCTCCGAGGCTGCCATGTACTCCACTTCACATGTAGATCTCGCCATGACGCTTTGCTTGCTTCTGCACCAGCTTACTGCCCCACCATTCAAAATATACACGTATCTGGTTTGTGACTTGGAGTCATCAGGATCTGTGTTGAAGCTAGCATCGACGTAACCCTTTATGACGAGCTCTTCGTCACCTCCATAAACGAGAAACATATCCTTAGTAATTTTCAGGTACTTCAGGATATTCTTGACCGTTGTCCAGTGTTCCATGCCGGGATTACTTTGGTGCCTTGCTACCAAACTTATGGCAAGGTTTACATCAGGTCTGGTACACAGCATGGCATACATAATAGACCCTATGGCCGAGGCATAGGGGATGACACTCATCTTTTCTCTATCTTCTGTCGTGGTCGGGGATTGAGCCGAGTTCAATTTCACACCTTGCAACACAGGCAAGAACCCTTTATTGGACTGATCCATATTGAACTTCTTCAATATCTTATCAAGGTATGTGCTTTGTGAAAGACCTATGAGGCGACTCGATCTATCTCTATAGATCTTGATGCCTAATATATAAGCAACTTCTCCAAGGTCCTTCATTGAAAAACACTTATTCAAGTAGGCCTTTATGTTGTCCAAAAGTTCTATATCATTTCCCATCAAAAGTTTGTCATCCACATATAATATGAGAAATGCTACAGAGCTCCCCCTCACTTTCTTGTAAACGTAGGCTTCTCCATAAGTTTGCATAAACCCAAACGCTTTGATCATTTCATCAAAGCGAATGTTCCAACTCCGAGATGCTTGCACCAGCCCATAAATGGATCGCTGGAGCTTGCATACCTTGTTAGCATTCTTAGGATCGACAAAACCTTCCGGCTGCATCATATACAATTCTTCCATAAGATAGCCGTTAAGGAATGCCGTTTTGACGTCCATTTGCCATATCTCATAATCATAGTATGCGGCAATTGCTAACATGATTTGAACGGACTTCAGCTTTGCTACGGGAGAGAAAGTCTCATCATAGTTGACCCCTTGAACTTGTCGATAACCCTTAGCGACAAGTCGAGCTTTATAGATGGTAACATTACCATCCGCGTCCGTCTTCTTCTTAAAGATCCATTTATTTTCTATCGCTTGCTGATCATCGAGCAAGTCTGTCAAAGTCCATACTTTGTTTTCATACATGGATCCTATCTCGGGTTGCATGGCTTCAAGCCATTTGTTGGAATCTGGGCCCGCCATCGCTTCTTCAGAGTTCGAAGGTTCACCGTTGTCCAACAACATGATTTCCAAGACAAGGTTGCCATACCATTCTGGTGTGGAACGTGTCCTTGTGGACCTACGAAGTTCAGTAGTAACTTGATCCGAAGTACCTTGATCATCATCATTAACTTCCTCTCCAGTCGGTGCAGGCACCACAGGAATATCTTCCTGAGCTACGCTACTTACCGGTTCAAGAGGTAGTACTTCATCAAGTTCCACTTTCCTCCCACTTACTTCTTTTGAGAGAAACTCTTTCTCCATAAAGGACCCGCTCTTGGAAACGAAAATCTTGCCTTCGGATCTGAGATAGAAGGTATACCCAATGGTTTCCTTAGGGTATCCTATGAAGACGCATTTTTCCGACTTGGGTTCGAGCTTTTCAGGTTGAAGTTTCTTGACATAAGCATCGCATCCCCAAACTTTTAGAAACGACAGCTTAGGTTTCTTTCCAAACCATAATTCATACGGTGTCGTCTCAACGGATTTAGACGGTGCCCTATTTAAAGTGGATGTAGCTGTCTCTAAAGCGTATCCCAAAAAGATAGCGGCAAATCGGTAAGAGACATCATAGACCGCACCATATCCAATAGAGTGCGATTACAATGTTCGGATACACCGTTACGCTGAGGTGTTCCAGGCGGCGTGAGTTATGAAACAATTCCACATTTCCTTAAATGCGTACCAAACTCGTGACTTAAATATTCTCCCCCACGATCTGATCATAAGAACTTTATTTTTCTGTCACGTTGATTCTCTACCTCATTCTGAAATTCCTTGAACTTTTCAAAGGTCTCAGACTTGTGTTTCATTAAGTAGACATACCCATATCTACTTAAGTCATCAGAGAGGGGGAGAACATAACGATAGCCACCGCGAGCCTCAACGCTCATTGGACCGCACACATCAGTATGTATAATTTCCAATAAGTTGGTTGCTCGCTCCATTGTTCCGGAGAACGGAGTC
This sequence comes from Triticum aestivum, assembly GCF_018294505.1. Lineage (NCBI taxonomy): Eukaryota > Viridiplantae > Streptophyta > Magnoliopsida > Poales > Poaceae > Triticum > Triticum aestivum. The sequence continues at coordinate 418,201,239 of NC_057795.1, read as the reverse complement.
TTGGTCATTTTGCCCATGAGGCATGGTTCACACGTGTCAAATGATTCGAAATCAAGAGACTCCAAAAGTCCATCTGCATGGAGCTTCTTCATGCGTTTGACACCAATGTGACCAGGGCGGCAGTGCCACAGATATGTGGGACTATCATTATCAATCTTACATCTTTTGGTATTCACACTATGAATATGTGTAACATCACATTCGAGATTCATTAAGAATAAACCATTGACCAGCGGGGCATGACCATAAAACATATCTCTCATATAAATAGAACAACCATTATTCTCGGATTTAAATGAGTAGCCATCTCGTATTAAACGAGATCGAGATACAATGTTCATTCTCAAAGCAGGCACTAAATAACAATTATTGAGGTTTAAAACTAATCCTGTAGGTAAATGTAGAGGTAGCATGCCGATGGCGATCACATCGACCTTGGAACCATTCCCGACGCGCATCGTCACCTCGTCCTTCGCTAGTCTCTGCTTATTCCGCAACTCCTATTTTGAGTTACAAATATGAGCAACCGCACCGGTATCAAATAACATGTACGAGTACTGGTAAGGTACACATCAATAACATGTATATCACATACACCTTTGGTGTTGCCGGCCTTCTTATACGCTAAGTACTTGGGGCAGTTCCGCTTCCAGTGACTGTTCCCCTTGCAATAAAAGCACTCAGTCTCAGGTTTGGGTACGTGCTTTGGCTTCTTCCCAGCAACTGGCTTACCGGGCGCGTCAACTCCCTTACCGTCCTTCTTGAAGTTCTTCTTACCCTTGCCTTTCTTGAAACTAGTGGTTTTATTGACCATCAACACTTGGTGTTCCTTTTTGATTTCTACCTCCGCTGATTTCAGCATTGAAAATGCCTCAGGAATGGTTTTCACCATCCCCTGCATATTGTAGTTCATCACAAAGCTCTTGTAGCTAGGTGGGAGCGAATGAAGGATTCTATCAATGACCACCTCATCCGGGAGGTTAATGTCCAGCTGGGACAAGCGATTGTGCAACCCAGACATTTTGAGTATGTGCTCGCTGACAGAACTATTTTCCTCCATCTTACAACTGTAGAACTTGTCGGAAACTTCAAATCTCTCGACCCGGGCATGAGCTTGGAAAACCATTTTCAGCTCTTGGAACATCTCATATGCTCCGTGCTGCTCGAAACGCTTTTGGATCCCTGGTTCTAAGCTGTAAAGCATGCCGCATTGAATGAGGGAGTAATCATCAACACGCGATTGCCAAGCGTTCATAACATCTTGGTCTGCTGGGAAGGGTGCTTCACCTAGCGGTGCTTCTAGGACATATGCTTTCTTGGCAGCTATGAGGATGATCCTCGGGTTCCGGACCCAGTCCGTATAGTTGCTGCCATCGTCCTCCAGCTTGGTTTTCTCTAGGAACGCATTGAAGTTGAGGTTGACATGAGCGTGGGCCATTTGATATATAAGACATTTTTGCAAAAGTTTTAGACTAAGTTCATGATAATTAAGTTCATCTAATCAAATTATTTAATGAACTCCCACTTAGATAGACATCCCTCTAGTCATCTAAGTGATACATGATCCGAGTCAACTAGGCCGTGTCTGATCATCACGTGAGATGGACTAGTCATCATCGGTGAACATCTTCATGTTGATCGTATCTTCTATACAACTCATGTTCGAACTTTCAGTCTCTTGTGTTCCGAGGCCATGTCTGTACATGCTAGGCTCGTCAAGTCAACCTAAGTGTTTTGCATGTGTAAATCTGGCTTACACCCATTGTATGTGAATGTTAGAATCTATCACACCCGATCATCACGTGGTGCTTCGAAACAACGAACTTTCGCAACGGCGCATAGTTAGGGGAAACACTTTCTTGAAATTATTATGAGGGATCGTCTTATTTACTACCGTCGTTCTAAGGAAATAAGATGCAAAAACATGATAAACATCACATGCAATCAAATAGTGACATGATATGGCCAATATCATTTTGCTCCTTTGATCTCCATCTTCGAGGCGCCATGATCATCATCGTCACCGGCATGACACCATGATCTGCATCATCATGATCTCCATCATCGTGTCTCCATGAAGTTGTCTCGCCAACTATTACTTCTACTACTATGGCTAACGGTTTAGCAAAGAAGTAAAGTAATTACATGGCGTTATTCAGTGACATGCAGGTCATACAATAAATAAAGACAACTCATATGGCTCCTGCTGGTTGTCATACTCATCGACATGCAAGTCGTGATTCCTATTACAAGAACATGATCAATCTCATACATCACATATATTTCATTCATCACATCCTTTTTGGCCATATCACATCACAAGGCATATGCTGCAAAAACAAGTTAGACGTCCTCTAATTGTTGTTGCATGTTTTTACGTGGCTGATATAGGGTTCTAGCAAGAACGTTTCTTACCTATGCCAAAACCACAACGTGATATGCCAATTTCTATTTACCCTTCATAAGGACCCTTTTCATCGAATCCGATCCGACTAAGGTGGGAGAGATAGACACCCGCTAGCCACCTTATGCAACTAGTGCATGTCAGTCGGTGGAACCTGTCTCACGTAAGTGTACGTGTAAGGTCGGTCCGGGCCGCTTCATCCCACGATGCCGGCGAAACAAGATAAGACTAGTAGTGGGAAGTAAATTGACAAAATCTACGCCCACAACAAACTTGTGTTCTACTCGTGCATAGAAACTACGCATAGACCTAGCTCATGATGCCACTGTTGGGGATCGTTGCAGAAAATAAAAAATTTCTATGCATCACCAAGATCAATCTATGGAGTAACTAGCAATGAGAGATAGGGGAGTGCATCTTCATACCCTTGAAGACCGCGAGACGGAAGCGTTACAAGAATGCGGATGAGGGAGTCGTACTCGAAGCGATTCAGATCGCAGTGGATTCCGATCTTAGCACCTCACAACGGCACCTCCGCGTGCAACACACGTGCAGCCCGGTGACGTCTCCCGCGCCTTGATCTGGCAAGGAGGAGGGAGAGGTTGAGGAAGAGGGCTCCAATAGCAGCACGACGACGTGGTGGTGATGGAGTGGCAGTACTCCGGCAGGGCTTTGCCAAGCTCTTACGGAGGAGGAGAGGTGTTGGGGAGGGGAGGGAATGCGCCTTGGATGTGGTCCTGCATCCCTCCCCTTGCCCCTCTATTTATAGGGGGAGGAGGAAGGGGGTCGGCCCCCTCTAGATGAGATCTAGAGGGGGGCGGCAGCCAAGGGGAGGGGGCTTGCCCCCCCAAGCAAGGGGGGCGCCCCCTTTAGGGTTTCCCCCCCCCCCAACCCTAGGCGCATGGGCCCAAGGGGGTGGCACCCAGCCCTCCAAGGGCTGGTTCCCTTCCCTCTACAGCCCATGAGGCCCTCCGGGAGAGGTGGCCCCTCCCGGTGGACCCCCGGAACCCCTTCGGTGGCCCCGATACAATACCGGTATGCCCCCGAACATTTTTGGTGACCGTATGACAACTTCCCATATATAAATCTTCACCTCCGGACCATTCTGGAACTCCTCGTGACGTCCGAGATCTCATCCGGGACTCCGAACAACATTCGGTAATCACATACAAGTCTTCCTAATAACCCTAGCATCATCGAACCTTAAGTGTGTAGACCCTACGGGTTCGGGAATCACGCAGACATGACCGAGACAGCTCTTCGGCCAATAACCAACAGCGGGATCTAGATACCCATGTTGGTTCCCACATGTTCCATGATGATCTCATCGGATGAACCACGATGTCGAGGATTCAAGTAATCCCGTATACAATTCCCTTTGTCAATCGGTACGTTACTTACCCGAGATTCGATCGTCGGTATCCCAATACCTCGTTCAATCCCGTTACCGGCAAGTCACTTTACTCATTCCGTAATGCATGATCGTTGAGCTCATTATGATGATGCATTACCGAGTGGGCCCAGAGATACCTCACCGTCATACGGAGTGACAAATCCCAGTCTTGATTCGTGCCAACCCAACATACCTTTCGGAGATACCTGTAGAGCACCTTTATAGTCACCCAGTTACGTTGTGACGTTTGGTACACCCAAAGCAATCCTACGGTATCCAGGAGTTACACAATCTCATGGTCTAAGGAAATGATACTTGACATTAGAAAAGCTCTAGCAAACGAACTACACGATCTTGTGCTATGCTTAGGATTGGGTCTTGTCCATCACATCATTCTCCTAATGATGTGATCCCGTTATCAATGACATCCAATGTCCATAGTCAAGAAACCATGACCATCTATTGATCAAAGAGCTAGTCAACTAAAGGCTCACTAGGGACATGTTGTGGTCTATGTATTCACACATGTATCACGGTTTCCGGTTAATACAATTATAGCATGAATAATAGACAATTATCATGAACAAGGAAATATAATAATAATCATTTTATTATTGCCTCTAGGGAATATTTCCAACAACTTTTCATCCACTCCAACATCTTGTGAAGATGGAAGATGGCATGTTAATGCCCATGTTAATCATGTCAGATCGAAGATGGATGTTAGTGCATTTTAAAAATCATGCAAACCAAATAGGCCTGTAGTAGTGTTCAAAACTGCATCCAGGCACTAACACATTTTCTTCTTTTGCAGATGAGATTAGGCGCAGTGGTGGATAATGTGATACAATATAAAAATCACGTCGAATGCCTAGATCTGCATCTCTCAGAAATTACTTTGAACTCCTATCGAGGGACCTTACCGGAGATTATATTCGCCAGGTTCTTTGTTGTCAGAGCAAGGGTGCTGAAGGTAATGAGGTTTGCCCTACATTTATTTCGGAAAAATGAATGGTTTTTTAATCAGCGTCGGCGCCTGCGGCAGAATGGAATAGGCTCCAAAAATGCTGAATTTCATTTTGGAACTTCAGATGACAGAGTAATCGGAACTCATCATGTCAACCCCATACATGACTTCTCAGTTGTTGACCCCTTTGCAAAAGTTGCGAGGTTTGGAAACCAGACTTAGAAGTGGTAATATTAGTTTGAACCTCTCTGATATCCATGTTCAGTGGATCAGCGTGAGCGTTTGCAGCTGATGAGCTGAATTTCATTTCTAATATCAGTTTGAACCTTGTAATCTTAGAATTTGAGCCATATAACTCTAGAATTTGAACCTTGTAATATTTCGAGCCTTTGTGGTACAATCGTTGAAATGGCATCGTATGAGACTCGTATATTGGTAGCACTATTTTGAACTTAATATGCAATGGTCTTAGATTTGATTTTATTAACCATTCTCGAATCTGTTTACCTTGTTGATCACACAACACACAATCTGTATAGCTAACTCGACTGCGATCTTGGACATTATTGCACACAGTTGGTTTCTTCCATCGTGTGCCCTATAGAGCGCAGAATTAATTATCGCACTCGAGTGTCCATCATCACCCTTCTGTGTAACTTTGACCTCATCACCCACGGGTAAACTTACGACCGGAGTCATTCCACACACTTTTCTTTTACAAAGCTTTTTCCCAATAAACGCCCACGATTTTGTCCCTCTTCTAGCCGACGCATGGCAAGCCAAGACGAGCAGGAACCTTGCACGGTAAACTGCGCGGTAGCGCGGGAACAGGCTCACCGATGATACATTCTGCGCCTCTTCGAGCCCACGCATGGTCAAACTGCGGTGCAGTGTTGTCAAGCGTGCACTGGAATCCTCAATGCGGTGCGGTGTTGTCAAGCATGCACTGGAATTCTCCGCTATGAACGCCGTGACAAGACATGACGATCAGGCCGGCTGGCCCCCATTTGTTATAGCAGCTATTTAACCCTTGTGTCTCTTCAACCTTTTGATCGTGCTCCACCATTGCAAGAAGCACACCCACCACGACAAATTCGTAGAGAGTATCCTGCGCGGCTCCAATGGCGCTCCGAGCGGCTGCCGACGACGAGCAGCAGTTCACCATCCATGCCATGGTGGATACCCACCAAAGGTTCGAGGAGCTCTTGGTGGTGTACACCAACCACCCGGTCTGGGTGGAGCACTCAATCTGCATCATGGAGTTTTTGCTTGCCAAAGAGAAGTACAAGGTGGTCGGGTTCGACATCGAGCACACGCGCCGCTCATGCCAGGTCTCGTCCCAAGGTCGTCGTTGCCCAGATGTGTGTGGGCCACCATGTCCTCATCTACCACTACTGCCTGGCCACAAGGCCTTGCGAGCGTTTCACCAGGTTTGTCAACAGCCCCCACTACATGTTCGCTACGGTCGACATCACCAATGATGTCAAGGTGCTCAAGAATTCGGGCATCTCTTGCCAGAATCTTGTCAACATCCAGGGCCAATACAAGATCTGGGGAAGCAAGGAGCATGAGAAGGACTCACTGGTTCACCTCGCCGAGGCCATCATCGACCCCTACTACAGAGACATGAAGGATTCCTGCAACAACGACAAGCGTGCTTGGCACTCGGCTTGGATGAAGAAACTCGACAAAGATCACGTCGTGTATGCGGCCAAGGAGGTGTACACGTGCTACGACATGTACAGGCTGATCGTTGACATGAGGAAGTGCCTCCTTCCCCAAAACGCCGAGGGATCTAGCCGGAAGCATAGCAATGGCAAGCGTCATCGCAACAAGAAGTAGATGATTAGATCCTCGTTTCTCCTAGTTTAGTATGCATGTAATTTCTTACTTTGGTGTGTGAAAATGTTATTTGTGTAGTCACTTGTCTAGTTGTATGCTTAATTTGGTTATGCAATGCTGTCTTTTTAAGTATATTTGTTGATACTCTGTAGATAGAGCAAATCACATCGTACACGGACTAAACAAGGGAACCCGCCGGTGATGATTTCATCAATCACTGACGATTGTATACTAGCAATCGTTTGCTCACAACACACATGGCTTGTTAATAGGAATCGTCTGTGTTGTTATCAGTCTTCCCACACATTTTTAATTACAGACTTGTTTGCCACGTATCACACACATCTTGTTAAGTTGAACCATTTATGTTCTCTTGGCTCAACGCAAACAATTCATCCGAGTGAACTGTATGTCGTATATCGCACATACCTTCATCTGGCTGCCCGTTTCTGTTGTTTCACCTCATCACAAATTGTTCATCCGAGTGAACCATATGCTGTGTATCGCACACGCCTTCATCTGGCTGCCCGTTTCTTTTGTTCCTCCTCGTCGCAAACAGTTAATTGAACAGAAATGTATGCCCTGCATCGCACACGGAACCAAAATCTGAACCATGTTTGATGCATACATCATCGTGAATCACGATCCTTATTCGGTAGAGGAGTCAGGGGACATTGGTTCGAATCCAATTCGTGAATATTAGAAAGCATTGTTTCTCATTGAACTATATACGGTTCGCGGAATTGCAAGAAAAGAAAAAATCTTTGAAAGAAAAACCAAACATTGCATCGCACACAGTTTCTCGAAGGGTCTCTGATCGTAGTGTTGCGTTAGCACCATCCTGCAGTAGTGTTACCTCCTTTAAGAGGACCCAAACCTAGGTAAAACACTGTGTCCCTTTGTCCATTGTTACCATTGATCCTCAGACGCACAGCTTGGGCCCCCCTACCCGAGATCTACCGGTTTTGACACCGACACTCGTAGGTTCGGTAACTCACAGACATGGACGAAACCTTTCATCCAATGACCGGCAAAGGGACCGTGGATGTCTGTATCGATCCCTGTGAGTAAACGAATGATATTTGAGTGAACCTTCGCGGTACTTTACAAAATCCGAGATGCATCGATATCCTCCCGAGTCATCACCATGCTCACTATACCAAAATCCTCGTTAACGATTTTGTTCTTCTTTCTCGTTATTGTGTTCCGGCATCCCCGTGACTAAGTCACGTGTGTCTGGACAGACGATGATTGATGTCATCACACCAAGAGGGCCCTAATAATATCGCTCCATCATCGGAGGAGAAAATCCCACTCTCGAGCTATCCGGTCACTTGTCAAACTTTCTGATGAACCAGTAAGTTGTCGTTATGATCATCGTGTTACAGGTGATGTTTGAGCAACCCCAAAGCCCATCCTACGGTAAGAAGCGACCATGATACTCTCATGATCTAATGAGAAATATCACACATTAACCCTCTGTGTTATTACAACGGAATGCAGACGATATTAACTCAACTCATAAGAAACAAGATTGGGTCAATTCAATATGATCGTTCTTCTAACGTCATAATCTCAATGTTGTTTTAGGATTATCATTACACTTAACAATATCCTAAGATCTGGAAAACATGATCACCAACAACACTTGAGCTAGTCTTAGAGGTGAGAATAGGAACTTTTTCATTTACCATTTATCACCTATATGTGCATATGAGTTTTCACTGAATTGCATATTCCAGGATCATAACAATTATAGCATAGGATATAAACTCCTTAATTGTGAATATGGAAATATAATAATACAAATATTATTGTCTTTAGGGCATATTTCCAACATAGTCGAGCCCCTGGTGGATGAGATTTATCGCCGTTTCCGTGCATCTAATGGGTATTGTGCTACACTTTGCCGCATTCACATTCAGCCCTGCCGCTTGTCCGAAGTCGTTGAGGATGGCCGCACAAACAACAATATCTGTGGCAGTCGACTGGAGGAATAACATCACGTCATCCGCGAAGAAGGATAACCGGTGTGCGGGTCCATGCTTGGCAAGGGTGGGAGCATGCACTGCCTATTAGCATAGTTAAACATGTGCTGCGGGGCCTCCATAACCAGGATGAAGAGCATCAGCGGAAGAGAGTCCCGTTGTCGCAGGCCACACACGTTGCAGATGGTGGGACCTGACACGCCATTGACGAGCACATGGGCAGTGGCAGCTGAAAGCAACCCACAGATCCACACTGTCCGTCGTAGGCCAAAGCCCATCCCGACTGGCACTTGAAGTAGAAAGGCCTAATCGATCGGGTCAAACACTTTGGAGACATCTAACTTCAGTAGCATGACGGCTCACCTAGGGCGCGTGGAAGTGTGTCTTCGGAAGATCTCAAAGGATTGCGTCGGTGGTGGTCTTTGGTGGATCTACTCGGATTCGGTTTTCATTCATCTACATTTCGTGCGTCTTCAGGTTAGATCCTTCCAATCTAGGATTCTCTTCATCGGCGACGGTTATTGTTCTGCTGCGCTGGTCCTATGGGACATTGGCACAATGACTTCCCGACTCTCTACCACAATAAGTTTTACCCCGCTCCAGTGACGGAGGGGCGATGACAGTAGCGCGCCTCCAGCTCTCTTCAGTGCTGACGTCGCTAGGTGGTCTATAGAGCTGGATGTAATTTTTATTATTTTTGGTGTTTGTTTTTTTTCTGGTTGAAAGAAAGTATTCCACAGTTATAGAGTTACAGTGCAGAGGTGAGAATTCCTCGGTATATGGATGCCCTTTGTGTAGCAAAACAACAACGCTACATTGAGTAAGACTACCTCACTAAACGACCCGCCACTCTATTCTAAGAACAATAAGCTTTTGAGGAATAAACTCCTGAACATCTTGTAAGGTTAGAATCTCCAACGCGTGGTGCCCATATTGAGACCGGACTATTGGCCCATCACTGAAGATAGTTAGGGCTGTGGACGAGTCCGATTGCATAATGACTGGAAGTTCTATTTGTTGCTGGGCTAGCGCCATGCCCTGCATCATAGCATGAATCTCTACTTTCATCGCGTCATTAAAGTCGAAAAAATACTTGTAGGCCACGAAGATAAATAGATCAGAAGTTTTTCCACAAAAAAAACATTGATTTTTTTCATTTTGTTTGTTAATTAATATTTTTATTAATCAGTGTGACAAAATATATACATGTTGTGCACACTTTTATTCGTTTTCTAGATATTTTTACAAGTTCAATGAAGGTTTTAGGCCTGAAAGATCACATACAAGAGTATGTGATACTTTCTTGTCTCTCGTGGAGTCGTAATTCACGAGAACACGATACTAGAGATGATGCCATCAATTTCATTGTGGAGCTATGGATTGTTGGCTTTTCTGGAGTGTGATGATTGATGGCTTGAAAGAGATAGAAAACAAAATAGGTGTTCGTTTTTTTCTTAGCAAAGAGACAATCACTTCAAATGAGGAATACTAAGTCAGTTCTTTTAATGATATTATTACTCCATCCGTCTCATAATATAAGAGTTTTTTTACACTACACTGGTGTAAAATGCTTTTATATTATGAGACGGAGGGAGTATATGACATCCTTTTATCACATAGTACTGTTTTACTAACTAATTTTAATCGTCACATATCTTTGTAATGCTTTGTATACACACAAGTATTTACAAAGAATGGAGTGGTAGTAAGCAACTTGTTTTTTTTTACTGCAAGTAAGCAACTTGTTAACACAAGTTAAGTTACGATATAGCTTGTATTATCTCTAAAGTGAGAAAGTTACATAATCAAAAAATGATAAAATTTGGAAATAACTAAACGAATTTTATTTTATTTTTGTTTGTTATTAAGGCCCCGTTTGATAGCGAAGTTTTTTCAAAGTATTCTGATAATACTACAGTTTTTGAAAATACTACAGTTTAATTTATGTGAGGTGTTTGGCTACCCAATAAACTGCAGTATTAATACTGTGGTATTTCCAAAACTAGAGTATTTTCTCTGTTAAATAAAAAGAACCCCATACCTCTTTTTTAAAAACAGAGCACGCAAAAGAAACAGGTGTCTTCAACTTCTTCCTCGCTCCAAGCCATCGCCGCGCTGCCGTCTCTGAAGATCTTCTACTTCGGCGGCCATGGACAAACCAAGAGACAGCAAATTAAAGAACAATAATAAATACACTTATCCTCATCCTCCTGCCTCTCTGCACAGGTCGCCGGTTACCTCCTGGCTACGTTCCTTGCCGTAGACTATGCGGTGGAGGTCATGCCACGGAGTGACCCTCGCATGACGACGAATGCCGATGCTTGGCACCGCGAGGCCATGGAACATTGTCATGGTGGAGAGGCTGTAGAGAAACACCTGGGCGCGGCGTGACGGCGATACACGAGGAGTCAGTGGCACAGAAGGCTTGGAGCTAGTTGTGGACATGACGAACACCATCTTGGCCACCCGTTTACAATTCATGGTCAGCTCCTGGTTCCCCTCGACGATAATATGGATGAAGGTCAGGCCGTTCAGTCCACGCGCACTTGCGCAGCTTCCGACCAGCAACGCCATTTGCAGAGAGTGACGTGTTACCTCCACACGCAGCTCCACCATGACTCGACGGTGATAAGTCGGCTACTTCGTGTTGCTGAGCGTCCTCCAAGGGAAGCTACAAGCCATATCTATGGCCATGCAGTGCCGTTCAGTTTGTGCATGCGGATGATAAATGTGCATGGCCGATCAGTTGCATGCAACGCCGAGCTAGCTAAAACTCATTTTACATCGCTACATACGGCGCTAGCCAAACGGGTCGCTGTATTATCAAAACTCCAAAATAGTTTGATATGTCAAAATCATGGTATCTTGCACCAATGGGTTAAAATACTGCAGTTTTTCAATACTCTGTTTTTTGCAGTACTTTGCTATCAAACACAGCCTAAATCACACGGAAGACGTGAGAACCGAGAAGATCGTCTTATCTAGCGGGGTGGCACTGCCGCCTTCGGCCCCGCCGCGCCACTGCATATATATTCGCGTTTACAGCTTCTCGCGGCATGCCTAACCGCCTCTAGATCAGCCCCGTTCCCCGTCCAGTCACACACTCAATGGCGGCTCCCGTTCTCCCCGTAGCGCCGCTGGCGCCCTCGCACCTGTCGCCCTTCATCTCCGCCCGCCGGAGGTCCTCGTCGGCCTCCTCCGACCCGCCGCGTCGCCGCGGGACGGGCCCGTCGGTGCGCGCGTCGTCGTCGGCAGCGGCGGCGGTGACGAGCGGGTGGGCGCCGGACAGCTGGAGGGCGCGGCCGGCGCGGCAGATCCCGAAGTACCCGGACGCAGCGGCGCTTGGGGAGGCTGAGCGCACGCTGGCGTCCTTCCCGCCGCTGGTGTTTGCGGGGGAGACGCGGACGCTGGAGGAGCGCCTCGGGGAGGCGGCCATGGGCCGGGCGTTCCTCCTGCAGGGCGGCGACTGCGCCGAGAGCTTCAAGGAGTTCGGCGCCAACAACATCCGCGATACCTTCCGCCTCATGCTCCAGATGGCCGTCGTCCTCACCTTCGGGGGGCAGATGCCCATCGTCAAGGTCCGACTCCCACTTTCATCCATGCATACGGCATACCCCTTCCTTAATTTGACGATCCTACGCAAATAGCCTACCGTTGGATTCGCGCCCCCAATTAACGAGGGTTTATGTCCTTCTGACTTGTGAATTGCGATGATCAAGTCCTGTCATGGATCGGGATTTGGTTCCTGTAAGCCTCAATGCAGTTCAGACTTTGCCGCCTCCACAATTTCATCAGATATTCAAGTGTCTATAATGAAAACACTTGTAATCTCAGTAGAATCACAGAAAAGGTGACTACTGGCTAGATCATGACACAAGTGGTCATGTTTATGGATTCTTAAACTGTCATAGGCTGTTATGAATCGACTCAACCATCCTGAGTTTTTTACTCTCTTTCCTATGGCGTTACAGTTTTAAAGGTCTTGCCGAGAACATAGATTGTTGTGTTGTGTATACTGCTCATGAGCGGAATAACTGTTGGGGAGTCCCCGACAATAATTGTGCCCATACTGCTGGTTTAATGGATGGTAAAATGATCTATTGCTATTTTGCATTCGATTCATCTGCAAGCAAACTAGTACTAATTGATTAAAGCTATAGATTACATGAAACTATGAAATGTAGTCCGTTCTAAAAAAAACTATGAAATGTAGTGATTAACCATGTTCATTTATCTATAGATTAAGAGAACTTGTATTGACAAATAAAGATTCTTGTTATGCTGAAGAGAAATGCCTCTAAATGTTCTCCTTCCATGATTGGCAGAAAAACCATCCACACTCCATCTTTGTATATAAACATCTCTCCTGTTCTACAAAAGATTTGTGGCACTATGTATTTCAGGTTGGAAGGATGGCAGGCCAATTTGCAAAGCCAAGATCGAACCCAATCGAGACTAGAGATGGAGTGACACTGCCGTCCTATCAAGGGGACATCATCAACAACGACGATTTCGATGAGAAATCGCGTGCACCAAACCCTCAAAGGTTGATTAGAGCCTACAGTCAGTCTGCGAGCACCCTGAATCTTTTGAGAGCATTTGCCCATGGAGGATATGCTGATCTTCAGAGAGTCACCGAGTGGAACCTCGACTTTCTGAGGCACAGCACGCAGGGAGACAGGTAATTAAATTTCTACTTGATCTCATCAAGTGGTTAGCCTTTATGCAAAACTCTTTTCCCCACCGCAAATATCATCTGAATTCAAAAATTACCATCAATCTTTCTCCAGCACACGGCTCATGCCCCATTCAATGTCATTGCCGTATTTGCACATATATGCAACGGTTCTGGTTTAATTTTTACTTTTGACCTCGTTTGTGGATAATTTTCAAGTCCAGAAAAGTGATTTTGTCAAACAACTGATGTACTTGTTTTAGCACACTAATCTGGACAGCATCAGTCACGTGTAATAATAGCTAGGTATTCATCCTCTAGGATTCTGTAGGAAATATCAGTCAGCCTAAATATGATCACTGACATCCTGTTATATACAATAAAAGTAGATCTTACCTCGTTATGTTCTTCTCTGAGCAGGTATGGGGAGCTTGCCCAGAGGGTTCATGATGCCATCGGGTTCATGCTTGCTGCTGGTCTGCCTCCTCAGCATCCCATGATGACCACAGCTGAATTCTGGACATCCCATGAGTGCCTTCACTTGCCATATGAGCAGGCACTGACCAGGGAGGACTCCACTTCTGGCCTCTATTACGACTGCTCTGCACACATGCTCTGGGTTGGGGAGAGAACTAGGCAGCTGGATGGTGCTCATGTTGAATTCCTCCGCGGTATTTCCAATCCTGTCGGCATAAAGGTAACCAAAGCACCCATCAGAGTTCGCTTGCCTCCATATGGTCTTCGGTGACATCTTTTCATATGACATGTGTGTTTACTGAAGTCTTGAAGGTTTGCATTTCGTTGTTGGAGTTGGTCACGTAAAATCATAAACATCTTAATTCTTAAGTACTTCAACTTCCATTGCAAATGGCGACCATCAATGCTTCACAAGTCAAGTATAGATCTTTCAGTTTTGTGGTCTCCAGGTTTATGTATAGTGTTTATCTGTTGATAATCATCTTTTTTCATATATTGTTAATGACATGAAAGTTGTCGTGTTTTTAACAACTATGAAGAACAGTAGTTTTTTTTTTAAATCTTATTTGTCACAATCTTATGACTGTCTTAGACGGAAAAAAATCAGTTGACAAATCTAATGACTCTGTCTATGTTATACAGGTGAGTGATAAGCTTGATTCATCGGAGCTTGTGAAACTCTGTGAGATTTTGAATCCTCACAACAAGCCCGGGAGGCTGACACTTATCACAAGGATGGGGGCCGAGAACATGCGTGCCAAGCTCCCCCATATGATCAGAGCCGTGCGTCAAGCAGGGCTGATTGTCACCTGGGTCAGCGATCCCATGCACGGGAACACCATCAGCGCACCTTGCGGGCTCAAGACAAGATCATTCGATGCAATCCGGGTAAGCGTGATAACTTTTTGCATGATTCGACATAGAACAACCTACTTATGGTCGGTATTTCATGCTGTTTGTTACAATGAGACATGGACTGTTGTTTTCTGGAACCACATGCGATTGAGACATCCAATAGCATTGTTCGGACTTGCCAACTTTGGTATGGCATGGTTCAGAATTTTCACTGTTTCTTTATATGGCTGCGCAGGCTGAGCTTCGGGCTTTCTTTGATGTCCATGAGCAAGAGGGGAGCTACCCCGGAGGGGTTCACCTAGAGATGACAGGGCAGAACGTTACAGAGTGCATTGGTGGATCCAACACAGTGACCTTCGACGATCTCAGTTCCCGCTACCGCACGCACTGCGACCCCAGGCTGAACGCATCGCAGTCGCTTGAGCTGGCCTTTGCCATTGCCGAGAGGCTAAGGAAGAAGAGAGACAGGACATGGACTAGCCTGATATATAAAGTAGAAGCTTAAGATATCAATCTTAGATTTCTTCCCTGCAGAACTATCTTCAGCTGCTAGAGGACATAATTTTACATTCTTTAGTTTTTGTAGTAGTATAGGTGCCGTTTGATTTTGGAAATGCCGAGGAAAAATCTCCCTCAAATAATAGGATATAGCTGTTTTTGTGCAGTACGGATTGTGCTTGGTTCAATTTCAGTTTCTTTCGTTTTCATCGTTTCTTTGATGCAGTTTGTGTGAGGGCGGAGAGATTACATGAGACCTGACAATCGATTACTCATTCGGTATTTGCTGAGACTGGACATAAGGTTTATTGATTAAATTTGGAAACGCAATATGAGA
Organism: Triticum aestivum; assembly: GCF_018294505.1. Classification (NCBI taxonomy): domain Eukaryota; kingdom Viridiplantae; phylum Streptophyta; class Magnoliopsida; order Poales; family Poaceae; genus Triticum; species Triticum aestivum. The sequence continues at coordinate 418,185,803 of NC_057795.1, read as the reverse complement.
AGTAAGTGCCTTATCTTCTCTCGCGGTCGTTCTCAGCCACTCGCCCGATTTTTCTTCCTCTGTTGCGCCCGAGGGATCTCCTCCTCCTCTCTTTCGCTGTCTTCTCCGGTGAGCACCACAAAGCCAACCGTCGAGCCAGCACCATCCCCTCGTTTTTCTCTCTCAGCTGCATCTGTCGCTGCTCGACGATGACCAGAGCTGCGACAGGGTGGAGCACGGTGCTGCAACGGCTAGTGTCGGCGCCTACCGGCGGCTGATGCTTTGCTACAACCAGCAGCCACCGCTGCCGACGGAAACGGCGAGCTCCGATGCTGCAACTGTAGATATTCTTTTGCTGGAGCCACCTGGCGAAAAAGCTGCAACCACCGTGGACCAATGCTGGAACCAGATGGCATCGAGGATCATTTTGCTGGGACCGGCAATAAAATTTGCTGGAAGCCTCGAACCAGCAAGAATGTTTGCTTGCTGCTGGCGAGATCTTTTTTGCTGGAACCAGTATCAAGCAGTGCTGGAACTAGCCGCCGGCGAGGTTACATCCATTGAGCGACGAAAAAGCTTTAACCAGCGGGGCGGCAGAAAAGGCTGCAGCCAACGTGGGTGGGAGTTGCAACCCTCACTGGCGAAGTTGCATCCAACAGTGGAGCTGCAACCGTTTCATAGTGGCGCTGCAACAGGCGATGGTCGGGGGCTTCGACTGGCGGCGGGAGATGCGCGAGCAGGGGAAGGGTTGCGGTGCTTCATGCAGGGACCACGCGCGGCACGCGAGTCTTCCGACGACTGTGTGTGACGGCACCCACTGAGGCGGACGACGACGACGACCCGACGCGCTGGATGAATGACAGTGGAGCCCTCGCACGCGCATATGCAGTTTGCTGGTAGGGGGTGTGGTGGTGGTGGGCGAGGTGGACGAAGGGGGAAGAACGAATCATTGACCAAATCAGACTGCGTGGAAGCAATCAATCCAACGCACGCACGTGACCGACTAAAATTGGGCCGATCAACCGAAGCCTAGCATTGGCCTAAAATTTATGTCCTCAAAAGACACTCCAAACTCAACTCCTCAAATCTGGATGAGTTAAAGGTTATTACACACAACCCTTCCCTTAAAACTTGACTCCCGTGACTTTTCTAGTAGCATATTTCTTCTGTCCTGTTGCACAAATATTTCACAAGATTTCAACAATAATTATACAATTCAAATGCACAATTGATCAGTGCAAAGTATATGAGTTGTCATAGTTCACCACGGGGACGGGCTTATTAGTGCTCAAACACATCTACAACTCAATGGTGCAAACCGGGTAGGATAGCAAGTAAGGGCATCTCCAACGCTGATCCTCAAACCGCCCGTATACGTTGGACCGGCACATCTAACGCGGGCCTGTATCGGTCCGCCCGGTAGTTCAGATGCACTTTTTCCTGCAAAACGGAGACAAAGTTCGGGGGGGCTTTGCCGGAGTCTGGACAACAGCCACGTAGGACTCCAACACCCCTAGCCCACTAAATCCCCCCTCCCGGTCCCATTTTCTTCCAATCTTCCCCTTCTCCTCCTTTATTTACATCCGCACCCTCCTCCTCCTCTGACGTCGCCGTTGTACCTCTCTGGCACACAGGCATTGCCGGACCTCTGCAACGAGCACCGACGCGCCCACTCGCCTTTCACAACGGCGTCGTCCACCCAGGACACGTCCGTAGGCAGGTACACTCCGTCCCCCTATCGACGCCGTCCATGGCGGTCACCACGCCCAGTAGGTGTTCGGGCAAATGCTATTGAGGTTATTTTCGAACACCATGTCGTTTTCTTAGAGTATGAAGGATGGAGGGGTACTCAACCATGGAGGATGAGTTCTTGTGCGATGGTGGTTGGACGTATCCGTGGGTTTCGTAGGCAGGAACAGAGGGGGGACCTTCTAGCAACAAGTGCATGAATATTGCACCCTACGACATGCACATCATCCATGATCGCAATGTGAGGTTGTTATCGTATCGATGGTACGCCATCCAGACCTCCATCACCAAGTTTTGTGGCACGGTTGATATGCTGGAGGCAAAGTGGCCATTGCGCATGATAGAGGAGATCGTAAGTTTTGCTTCTTCTTGCTTAATTTGTTGATTGATTGATTCATTCATTCAATGTTGCTCTACACATGCTCTAGCCCTCACGTGCTGCCGTGATGTACCACCGGATGGAGGTACGACCATTTATGCACATGCATAGTTGGATGATGTTGAAGGGGCAGTATGTGTGGGATGACATGATCCTTAATCTCGTTGAATATGAACTATTGTTGTACTAGACTTATTTGCATGCTATGTATGGATGATTTGTGCTATTTTTTATCCGAACTTTGATGAAAATCCACCATGTTTGCACGAAAATCGTTCGGTTAGTTGAAACCCAACTTAAAATGTATGCAGGCAACAATGGATGGCCACCTACCGCATCCGTGTCTGTGGACTGGTCCCCATGCCCGCGGACGGATGCCGAAGCAATTTGTAGGTTAAAATATGATTAAGGGCATTATGATTACACTTTCGTAGGGCCATTGGGCACCAAAGGCAACTGGGAAGCCACCTGTGGGCCCCACGCACCCACACCAAGCGTTCAGGCGTGGCCATGTGGGACCTGCATGGGTCTTCCCAAGTGGGCCCAGGTGCCCCTGGCTCACTTCCATGTTGAAAGTATTTAATATAACTTTCTTGTAATTATTTGGTCTCTAGAAAATTCTTTTCTCCACTCGTCCTTATTTTGCTCATGTTCTGCAGCTTTCCAGCAATTCTCATCCTCTAGTAAATCATGGAAACCGAGAGGAAAAACTATTAGAATTGAGTTATAATGTGCAAAATAGTGACAATGAGGAGTAATTTATAATAAGAAAATGGACATACTAGGGACCCAAGAATTTAATGATATCGTTAGATGCTATCTTAATTACCCAAGGCAGTCCACACTTGATCAGTCAATCTTTCGCTTAGGTCCTTCTTCTCCTGACAAGCTTGCTAGTTGGTCCTTATAGTCATCTTGACTAAGTCTCTTGTGTAATCAGCAGGGATTATGGTGCCTTGGCGCACCCATCCTGCAAATGTAAAGCAAATGCTTTAAATAGTCCTTTAGGGTTCATATATTCCACAAATGAGCCTAAGTCGGGACATACTTAGTAAAAAGGATACATAAAAAGTGCTATAAGAATATGCTCATCAACCGCATTCAACAATTCAACTACAAATATGAACACAAGTCATCCAAAAGGCATTGCATTCCAACATAGTTCATCAAGAGCCGCCACGTATCACATAGTTCATCAAAATTCACCAAATCGTGCACTCTCATTCTCACAACCACTAGCACCACCATAAAGAACATTCCATATTGTCTCACCATTTCAACCATCGTGGCGGCATCCATGAGCACGATTTTGGTGCTCCTCGATCTTCCTATTGATCATCTGCTCATCGACTTTCATTGCAAGTATTTTCTCCTGGATGCAAGACTACAATCCTCTGCTTGTCCTTCCTCTCTTCCATCACGGTCTTCGCTCTCCACCGTGATACTTTAATACTTTTTTGAACACTTCTATCTTTTGTCCTCCATCTTGCACAATTTGAATAAGAACTGACCGGGCTGGCGTTGTTTTAAAAAAATTGTATTGGTGTTATCTTTTTATAAAGGAAAATAAATATTGTAAAAAATAACTTTTGGGGAAGTTGGAGGAAAAGGAGATACGGAGACATAAGGGGTTGCCCACAAGGCCCACATACCCAAGCTTAGGGGCATGCCAAGGGGTGAGTGAGGGCCATAGGCATCCTTCGGCTGACCTCTTTCACCTATATATCATATCTCGTCCTAAAAACTCGATAAAGATTTTCCCTAATTTTCTACGGGGCGAAGATAACCGCTAATTTGTCTTCTTCGTGGAGGGCTATCTAGAGGCCGATTTGACCTTTGAAGAGAGCAGATCTTCATCATCAACATCACCAACATCACCAACTCCTTATTCATCATCACCACTGTGTTTCTCCCGTCCATGTGTGAGTAATCTCATGTAGGCACATGAGGTGGATGGAAATTGGATGAGAACATCATCTAATAGTTACCATATTTGTTAGGGTTTGATGCTTAGTGTCATTTAGGTTCTGAGATTGATATTGTTATGACTTTGCTATGCATAATGCTTCTCGCTAGGGCCCGAGTGATATGATTTTCATATTTGAACCGCATTTGTTTCATGAATATTTATGTGTTTGGGTCATACTTGCAAGTTCTATGCACATTTCATAGTTTTGCATTGGAAACCCCGAAGTGAAAATAATCGGGATATCAATGGGAATGGCTATAATGTGAGGATTACATGTATTCATTAAGTGTTAATGCTTTGCTCCGATGTTCTATAAAATGAACAACTTAATTTCCCTTAATTTCCATGAGAACCCCACAGAAACGGGAGGGTAAGACAAAAAGATGTTGTGCAAGTTCTCATTGCAAACACATACAACAATATACAGAATACGTGCCTATATGAGTTAAATAATATGAGTTAGCAAATTATACCCTACGTTTGTGTTATTATATGATTGAATCAATCCATGCAACATCCGTTTACCAATCCCCATGCCTATGTTTTCTCTAATTGATACTCTCTCGAAAGATAGTTTGCACTTGGCAATTGCTGGGTATTGCAGCTTTTTGTTACTATTGCAATCAAGCAACAATCACTTCATTGCATTCTCTACTAATAAATTCTCTAAAGCAAGTATTTATTTCCAGGTGTGGATTTTGACTCCCCTTTTGTCGAATATGAATTTGGGTTGCGATACTTCCGAACGAAGAATGTTGTGGTCCCCTACACTTGTGGTTACCATTAAGGGGAAATGGTTTTACCACATTCTTCTGTTGCACACGTGCTATTTTGGGTCATATTTTCCTGTATTTGTGTGTCACTTAGGAAGGGGGGGGGGGGCATGCCTGAGGAGATGGTTCCCTTAGAAGTGGCACCCCTGGTTTCATTAAAAGGATACTACCAAAGACGGAAGAGTCCAATAATTGCATGCCAAGATGATCAAGACGGAGGTCGACGGTCGCCAACCAAGACCCCCATATAAGAGCATGTCCTTAGGTGGAAGGTGTCCTTCGAACGCTTCAAGAACCCTTGGAGTGTAGTTAGCACACTCGTAGATTCAATCTGGGTACTCCATCTAGATCGTCCACCTCCATCCCTGATGACTTAATCTTCAACTCACCGGATACGCCATTGCACACCCCATTGCTGATATTTATGAGGTGCGCTTGGTTTGATTCCATAAAATGGCATGGCAATATTTAGGCAAAGCCAAAAATGGGTTACCGATTTGACTACCAACTTACCTCGGTAACCTTGGAAAACTTACCAATTTCCTGGAAGTTTTAAAGTTTCCAAGAGTTAGCATGCCCAACCGAGCATGATCATGGCATTCATGGAGATGGTCTGTAACATTACGCCCTCTTGATTATGTCCTTCGTCACTTTATGGTCCACGTTAGTGATTGACAAAGACATACCAAAAAATGTCAGTTTCTCCCTCCGAAATGTTCGAAAATACGCCAAGGATTTACCCTCCTCCTTGCATATGGCTTGAATGTTGTGGTCCCACCAATCATCAAGATGCGACAAATCTAGCGCTCAAGTGCGTAATAATGGGCTTGCATGAGAAAAGTCATGGATTTGAAGCGTCGTTATAATTTGACGACCGAGAATGCATCCGGCTGTCATCTTAGAGCTCCACCCTTACTAACTGATATTTGTCGACTAAGTAGAAAAGAAGAGGGGGTAACTCATAGGGGTGATGCCGTGAAGCCACCTTGTGTGACTAAAGCGCCTTTGATCCATAGCCAATGATGATGACCATCACCTCACGAAGGAGGTCCATGTTGGAGTTGTCGCAAGAAAGCGACTATGGTGACAATGGTCAAAGTCTTGCTAGACTTCTTGAAGTCAAAGATGCGAGAAAACTAAGATATGTAGATCTACTCATGATCTTCCAGTTTGACACACATATCTCCTGCATTAGTTGTGCTTAGTGTTGTCTACCCCACGACAACTATCTCTTGTGTTGTGAAATTTGTGATGTTCCTATAACCAACGGCTACCCTATGTCAGCATAGAGTTAACATTTCAAAGAAAAAAATGAAGTTAGCTGGAAAAGAATATAATTTTCTTATATTTTCTCTAGGGATTTCTCTTACAGTTCCCCTATGTTTTTTTTCTACCGTGCTTTCTCTAGGGTTTTTATTTTGAAACGACAACCCCCTTCCATTTTTTAGGGTGGGTCGAACCGACCGTCCGATCTGACATCTGTAGACACAGAACCGTGGGATCTTCCACTCGCTTTCCCGTCTGAAGTGTACAAGTACTCTCCAACCAACCAAGCCACGCCAAAAGAGGCAACAGGAGCTAGTCATCACCAAGACAAAAGTAACTGAAGAGGGAGAGCACCAAGCGAACCAGCACTTGCGGCGGCGGCGAGATGGCCTCGGGCAATCGCGCACTCCCGATCGAGAACGGCGAGGTCCTCCCTGCCGCCGGAGGCAATGGCGAGGGCGGGAACGGCGGCAGCGGCGACGGATTCAACCGCAACCGCTCCTCCGTGGACCAGGTTCGCGTGCGTGCGTGTGTTACAGCTTGCAGCGTAGCCTCTTTGCCTCGCGTTTCGAGGGTTTGAGCGCCTGCGGTGTTCGTGGCGTCGGGTGCTAACGAGGATAGGGTACGGTATGGTGATGTGCAGCAGATCGATGATATGCGGAGGAGGCTGCGGGAGTTGGAGGAGACCGAGCGCGAGATGCTAGCCGTCGCCGCCGCCGCTACGCATGGTAATCTGTCTAGTCGCCACCACCCTCTCCGTTTCTGCTCGTGTAATTAGCGCTTTGTTTCGTCTTTGGTGGTTGCCCGGAGTGAAATTGGTTGGATGCACGTGAGATCCCGAGCGCCTTGTTACTTGGGCGTCATTCATGTGATTAGATTTGTGCTACTCTCGATGTGGAATCGCTGACACTAGGTGATCGGTTTGATCTTCACTTTCCAGTCAACAGGCTCCTAGTTTCTTCGTTTCTGACGACCTCTGTGTGGTTGGTTGTCGGAATAGTTGCTGCCTTCGAGTACTTGTAGGTGCTGGGTGAGTGCATCTTTTCAGCATTGTGTGTTTGTTCATTTCATTGCTCTGTTGATTTGTGTTGTACCAGTAATATGCATTTGAACAGCTTTGGTAAGGATTGTTACAGTGTTTAAGGTGATAGCCAGGCAGCGGGGGTGATGTCGGCACCTAATCATGGGCTAGGCAGCCCCCTATACGCGTAAAGCAGGACCGTAGCGCCTCGTGGGCGGGCTACGTACATGGCTGTCTTTTGGAGTAGGGGTATAATAATGGTGCATTACTTAGACTCACCTGGTTACGTGGTGGATTAGTGTTGCTAAGCATTATTTACTACAATTGTTGTAAAGTGTAAACCATCTTTCTTCTCGCAACTCGTCACATTTACTATCCGGAGACGGTTATTAGAATGTTATTTTCTAGCGTCAACAATTGCACTTTTGTAGAGCATCATCAAGTCATTGAGCTCATCCTGCATTCCACATTTCCCGAAATGTTACCGATGTGTCCAGATGGAATTCAGTTCTGAACGGAGTAATTTTTTAGACAAATGACACTAAAGAATGCCCCAAATCAATCATGAACGATGTAAATTAGGAAAGGGGTCTGCTTACGTACCTGATTCGAAATAATAATGCACACATATGGTGCATTTGAAAATATCATAACCAAAGCTGTAAGAATAGGTTACCATGATGATGGTTTGAAGTTGATGAACATGTTCTATGGAAAGCATGGTTTTATGGTTGTTACCTTTTTTTCTTCTTCTACTGGTACATGCTTACTGCTGCTTCTGATATTTTTCTGACAGCAAAGAGAAATGTGAGATGACCTGGTTTAAAATGCACACATATGGTGCATTTAAAGATGATATTGTGTACACGATTAAGTGTTTGCTTCAAGCCTCACCCTTTACATACTTACTTAATAAGTATGGTTATAAATAGAAACATAGATGCTGATTAAAGATCCTAAGCGGCGGCATCTTCTTTCTTTTGCGTTTGATTCTTTCTGATCATGAGTGCCATGCCATGCCGTTGTTTCATTATTTTTAATGGACTCTCTGCCTTCAGTTAGCCATTAAACTCTACAATCTGTTTACACTTTTTTCCTCCTTCGGTCTATTTTTTCAGAAGATCCAGCTGCAGCGGTAACCGCACTCGAAAAGGCAGAGGTGGATGCTCGCTCCATCTATGTTGGAAATGTGAGGTTTTCTTCTAGTTTTGTTTCTTATCCTAAAGTGTACTTCTAGCATGTCCATGAAGAACTTTCCAATATGCAGTAGCACACAGAGCCAGAAAGTTTTGCATTGCCATTTGTTACGCCAAGAATCTGGATTTCGGCAAGCACTTTTAATAAATTATGACTGCTACTGAGATGATACTTTCTTTCTTGATTTTACCATCCCATTTCTTCCTGAGGTTTATGGCATTCTCATCTGCTGTTTTAGTACTCCCTCCGTTCACAAATATAAGATGTTCTAACTTCTTTCTGAATTGGATATATAAAGACACATTTCAGCCCGTATATAGTGAATTTTTCTAGGTGAATCATTTTTTAGCGACTGTTTCTAGATATTGATCTTTTCAGCTTAATTTTGGTTTATCCTGATTTCATTGGAAATTTTGCCTAAGCCTAATCAAAACCAACCCAGTACTTCTGTTTGAATAGAGCAGAATTTCAATCGTAAACTGTATATAATATAAAGTAAATGAAAGGATTCGAAGAATATGACATGCGGAGGCCATTCTTCTAATGCATCCGACTAGTTGTGCACCAAACATTCAGGCGAACTTTTATTCCCTGGGATCTCCTCTTTTCCTGAGGTTACCAAAAATCCAAAATGGGGCCCAAGATGAGAGAAATTCAAACAGAATTCCCAGGATGACCTTTCTGATGTTCTGTTTTTCTCTGCAGGAGGTCACCCAGGTTCAGGAGGTCACCCAGGTTCTATCCCTATTACTGATTCTGCCGGGTTGCTGTGACTTCAGTTTTTTGCTAGCGAATTTCCATGATACATACAGAAGATACAGGCAAAGACACTGAAAGGCTGCGACTTCTGAAAGTTACATAGTCTCCTTGTTGTCATACCTCCCATCAGACCATGATGACATCACTTTTACCTTAGGAATGAACCTATGTTCCGAATTATCCCGTGATCAGCCGGCCTGGTGGGTTTTATACCGTTGACTTTAGCTTTGAAGTTTTATCGAATTTTGAGTCAGAATTGTTGGCAAAGTTGTGTACTCTGCTTGCTCTGATGAGTTCTAAGCAGTTGGACCTGAATTATCTGCAACCATTGGCGATATACATTATGCCTGTTAGTTCATGTTTGGTTGGCTTGTTAGCTGGTGATGTTCCATTCCGATGGAGTGGTTGCCTTTGGTTTTCCGCTTTTGTCATGCGAGAAAACATGGCACCTGTCCGAGATTTCAAATTTGATATGTCGAGTCCTTATGGCCGCTGCAGGTGTAGGGTGTGCAGTTGCAGGTTTACAGGCAGCACAAAGGTTCGTTTCTTCCATGAGGCTTATCTTCTGGCTATGGTGCTTTTGTTCTGAACCCTCGTGAATTCACACCCTCCCTCAGGTCCGGCGCATAGGACGGTCGTTGATTTGACTAATCAAATTGTATGTCATGAAAAGCATATCATTATAATCATACACAAGATGAAGCTTCTAAACATATGTTTTTCATCACAAATATATATTTGGTTAGTCAATCAAATTACCGACCTAGGAGCACCCGCACCCCGCCCTATACACCCTACGGGGCGGAGGGAATGGAAAAGTTCAAGGTTGAGAAGAACAGATATCGTATCCAGTGACATTAGTTACAGCCGCAGCTTGCAACTTTCATGCCCTCATTGATGTTCAGCCGTCCCTCGTCTTCAGTAGTGTAATGGCAGTGTTCTGTGGCGCCCAGGAATTCCATAGGAATTCATACTACAAACAGTTCAATTCCAGCAGGAACTGTGAAACTCACAGTGCCCGGTTGATAGTTCAATTGGTGCAGCAACTGTAAAACTCACAGCACTAGTTGATAGTTCAATTCCTGCAGCAACTGTGAAATTCAAAGTACCCAGTTGATAGTTACGCAAGGGCCATCCATAACAAACTCTCCATGAGTGATAGAATGTTGATTACAACTATCATAACAATCACACCTTGGCTCACTGTGAGACAATCTTGACAATAGTAAAGCAGCAGCAAGACAAAGAAGCAAGCAGTGACCAGATGATGATTTTCCCAGCAAAGCTAAGCTGCACTCTTTTCTTTTCCCCACCATAAACAGCAACTCAAAAGACAACACACTGATTACAAATGAACACTTTCTAAATCCTCCCACAGCCATATCCTACACCTACATTCTTTGCCCTTCACTTCTTAAATCAACCATCCAAACACAAGAAGAGTAGAAACATCACATCAACACGGAGTTAACTAACAAAGCCAGCAAGCATCCATCAACACGGAGTTGAGCTGAGGCTGCGCCGGAGCTCTAGTTCTCAATCCTCCTCCATAGCAGCGGCGGAGGAGACCAGCTTCTTGTGGTGCGGCTGCTGCTTGCCGAGGAACGCCTCGACAAAGAGCTGCTGCGCGTCGAGCAGCGCCTGGGTGCGCTTCATCTCCGACTCCATCCGCTCCTTCTCCATCTGGAGCGAGAGCTCCAGCCTGCGCTCCTCCATCCTCAGGAACCCCTCGCCGACGGCCCTCAGTGCCGACGCCACCTCCGCCATGGCCTCCGCCTCCGGGTCCTCCTCGCCCCTGTCCCGGTCCGGCCTCGCCTCCCGCGGGACCCCCGGCTTGGTGCGCGAAGCCTTGGGGATGGTGAAGCGCAGCCCGCTGCCGCCCCCGCCGTTGGAGATGAGGCCGTGGAGGCTCCTGCTCCGCCCGGCGTCCTCGGACGAGGGGGACGACACGGGGGAAGGGGACGCCGGGGTGGCGTTTCCCCTGGGCTTGATCTTGATGATGGGGTTGGGGCTGGCGTCGGGGACCCCGCCGCCGGCGAGGTCGTGGAGGAGCGGGAAGAAGGGCCACTTGGGGCCCTTGGAGCGCCCCATGGAGCGCGTCCGCTCGGCGCGGTACCGCTTGCGGAGCTTCTCGATCTTGTGGCGGCACTGCACGCCGGACTTGTAGGTGGCGGTGGGGAACCTCCCGCAGCGGGCGGTGACGGCGCCGGCGACCTCGTCCCAGTCTGCCGCCCGCAGGTTGCCCTTCTTGAGCGCCTCCCACTTGTCACGGTACGCCTCGATTAGCGCGAGGGTCTCCTCGTGCGTCCAGCACGGCGGGGGCAGCCTCCTCCCGGAGCCGCCGCCCGCCCCTACCCCTCCCCCTCCGCCGCCGGACGAAGCGGCGGCCGCGGCCGCGGCGGCCGCCGCCGCGATGCCTGGCGCGGCCAGCGGGGGGAGCTCCGGCGAGGAGGGGACGTCGTCCTGCTTGAGCGACGAGGAGGAGGACATGGTCGCAGCACGGCGGCTAGGGTTTGGTGGTGGTGGTGGAGATGGGGAACGGAGGAGGAGGAGGTGGAGAACCGGTCATATAAGGAGGCGCGGTGCGGTGGAGGTGGGCCGCGGGCGCCCGCCCGCTGGCGGGCGTGGGTGGGGTGGGCCGCGCGGTGAAAGGAACGACCGGCTGTGGAGGGGCAGCGGCCGCGGCAGCCGCGTGGGGCGTGGCGGTGCGGTGCGAGATGCGGTGGTGGTTTTTGCTTGGAGCGGGGTTTGTCGCGTCGCGGGCGGGGCGGCGGGTGGGCGGGCGGTAAGGGGTGGGTAATGGCACGGCACGGGCGGGGGCAGAGGCACCGCACCGCACGGCGCCGCGTCGTGCGGCCCGTGCCGTGGTGGGCACTCGAGGCCGCGGTGCGGGGGGCCGGGGCCAGGCCAGCCACCCACCGCTCTCCCTCCCTCCCGCCCGCGCGCGGCGTGGCCGCGTGGCCGTGCGCCGTGTAACCTCCTCCGTCTCCTTTCCATCGGCGGAGGCTCCGCCCGTCTCCTTTCCTTTCCCCTTTTTTTAATCGGGCACTCGAATTCCAGCAGCGCCGTTCCGATCCCATCGTCTGCTCCTCCTCAATTATTGGCTCCGGACCTCGCTGGTTCACCAGCGCCGGTGCCGATCGATTTGGGTTGCCGGCTCTCTGCTAATCTAGTTTTTCTTTTATCTTTTCAAATGATAAGTGACACAGGTGTGGTACGAAGCACCCCGGTCCTGAATTTTTTAAAACTAAATAAAGTTGCTGTCCAAAAAGAAAAAAAAAGAAATCCAATAAAAACTGAAACTTGTCATCCGAAAAAAAATCATCATGCTTACAACTAAAGTTGTCATCCTCATATCACTAAACTTGTCCTAAAAAATGTTCGGAATTGCCATATGTTCATACCCTAAATGTGGCACTTACCAAGGTCTTTTTTTAATGACGAAATGAATCTCGTTTTCCTTCGCTCGTGTACAAATCAAACAACTCGCATATGAATATTTGTTTTGAATTCAACTATGTAAAACTTTTGGACGAATGAGCCCTTAAGAGCATGACAACCTCTGATTCATTCTACGAAGGGCCTATATTTTATTTTTATGTATTTACTTTTCGTGCAAGAGTCAATAGTGTTCCCCTCTATTCCTTTTTGTTTTTCTCTTTTGCAAGCATCATGTGGTGGGGATATATATATATATATATATATATATATATATATATATATATATATATATATATATATATATATATATATATATATATATATATAACACCCCTTAAGACCTTATTATGATAACACCCCTTAAGACCTTATTATGCACATCAAAACACTTATTCTGATAACACCTCGTACGGCTCGTAGCTACAAACTAATCACGCAGCCGCACCCCACTACCCCCGATCCAACCACCAAACCCACTAACCCCACTGCATCTGCTCCCTCCCACCGGCGCTACCATGGTGACCACCAGCGCCGCCCCTACCCCACACTAACGCGCCCGCCTCCTTCCTCCCTTCTTCCTCTCCCACCAGCTCCTGGGGCCCGCCGTACCACCCACTTCCTCCGGCGCCGCCGCTCGGGACCCACCCCACCATCTCCTTCCTCCGGCGCCGCCGCTCGGGACCAGCCCCACGGCCTTCTTCCTTCCATGGCCCCGCTGGCGCCCTGGATCCCGCGGCGCAGCGGTCGTCCCCATCTCCTCCACCTCCCACCTCTGGGTCTGCCCGGCGATGGATCCGGCAGGATCCTCCTCCACCCCCTCCTACTGTGTCTGCCCGGCGACGGATCCGGCAGGATCCACCTCCATTTCCGTCCTCCCGTGTCTGCCCGGCGACGGATCCGACAGGACCCTCCTCCACCCCCTCCTATTGTGATTGCCCGACGACGGATCCGGCGGGATCCTCCTCCACATCCCCCCCCCCCCGTGCCTGCTCACCGGCTGGATCCTCCTACACCTCCCTTTCCTGTGCTAGTCGGTTATGGATCCGGCAAGATCCTCCACCTCTCTCCCCCCACACCTCCCTGGAGACGGATACGACAGGATCCTCCTGCAGCTCCTTCCTTTATGGCTGCGTCGAGCTCTCTGCCCTCCCCTACGAGACGTCGTCCCTTCTCTCCTTTCCTTCTTCCTCCTCTCCCCGCAAACTACCTCCGGCGAGGTCCAGTGCATGTCCATCCCCGGCGGCTCACGTGCAGTTCGGCCAGCGATGGCGTGAAGTATGACGCATGATGCGATGCAGTTCCGTGACCCTCCCTGGCGTGCAGTGCCACCAGCGTGCTGTGCAGCTCGCTCTAGCGTGCAGACTGTGCAGTGCAGCTCGCCCTGGCGTGCAGTGCAGCTCGTCCGTGCGTGCGGGCATCCTCACCTGAAGCTTCTCTCCTTTTGTTCGCCTGCAGTTTAAAAGGAAGTGCCTTTCCGAACAAAAAAGGTTGTTTTTGTTTTAAGTTTCTCTCGCTCACTTTTTTGTTTTTCCATGGTTAGCGGCAACGCCGTATTGTTTTGAGCAGGAAGAGGCTCGATTGAGCTCCCATGGTGAAAAAAGTTGGCGCCGACGACCACCCGAGGGCGCTGGGAGCCGAGTGCCGTTCGCCTGGGATCGGTTGCCCATGGTGCTGCAGTGTGATTCCTTTTTGTTTGTGAAATGTAGTGCAGGTCCTCGGCGGGCATGCTGCAATTCGCATCGACGGCACAATGCACTGCACTTTTTATGTGTGTGGGGGTACGTTTTGAACTCTCTGGAAGCTCACTCGGGCTCAAGAACAAAAACACGTATCACCTGTCCTGGTTTAAGAATCATTGCAAAAAGTAGTATAGTGAAACCCGTGTGCAGTTACTTGGTCGACATTGCAGTGCGGTTTTTGATTTGAAGCGGTGCGTGTGATTTGCTGTTTTTGATTTGGTCGACATTGCAATGTGATTCACTTACTCCCAAACGTGAAAGGGCAGAAAATTCAATGTGGTTCACTTCTTGATGCGCTACGGTTCACTCGCTTCGTCCATACGGTCCACGTGTTTGGTCTACGCTCGTAGAAAAATATTAAGTATGAAAAAGGTCGACAAAAATGTCATGCAGTTCCCTTTCGGCGCCGTCGCGGTTCACTTTCGGAAGTGTTGAGGTCCACTTACGTCCGATGTGAAGCGCACCCCACTTTCCGTCTAAGAAAATTTATGTCCGACAAAAGAAAATCATGAAGTGCGCTTGCTCGTCCGATGCGGTGTGGTTTTTCGTCTGAAGCAGTGCACTCCACCTCGTTTGGGAAAATTTACGTCCCACAAAAAAAACCATGCAGTGCACTGGTCCATCTAACGAAGTGCGGTATTTCGTCTAAAGCAGTGTCTTCTTCTTTCCCCGTCCGAGAAAAGATACGTCTAAACAAAAAGAAACCATGAAGTGCACTTGCCCATCTAATGAAGTGTGGTAAGCAGTGTGTTCTTCTTTTCTCGTCCGAGAAAAAATACGTCTAAACAAAAAGAAACCATGCAGTACACTTGCCCATCTGATGCAGTGCGGTATATTTGTCTGAAGCAATGCGTTCTTCTGTCCGATGCAGTAAATACGACGATTTTGGTCTCGCGAAGAACAGAGTGTCCGCTTTTCGGTAAAATCAAAACTACTCTTAAACCGTAAGGAATTAGAGAGAGTGTTTTACATGAAAAAGTTGCGTCTCGTCGATATCTTTCCAATGGCGTCTGATTTGAATCATTCCGACCAGCCGTTCGTAAAAATTTCATGAAAAAACAGCCGTTACCTCTCGAAGTCAGCTGCACGATTTTCCAAATTAACTAAAAACCATAAGGAATCTCAAAACCATTTCAACATATGAAAGTTGCGCCTTGTCCGTAGCTTTCCAACGGCGTATAACACGCCTTGTTTCGACAAACGGTTCAAAAATTGGAGCAAAAACAGTACCGAAAATTTCAAAAAAATTAAAAAACAGAGTTCCGCGATTTAGTAAATTTGAAACTGCTCTTCAACCGTAACGAATTAGAGAAAGATTTATATATGAAAAAGATGCGCCTCGACGATATCTATCCAACGGCATACAATTGCTTCATTCTGACAAGCGGTTTAGAAAAAAACGCGAAAAAACGCTCGCTGCCACTCGTCATCCGCCGCACCATTTTCAAAACTGCTCTTAAACCGTGTGGAATCTCGAAAAGTGTTCAACATGTCGAAGTTGCGCCTAATCCATAGCTTTTCAACGGTATATTACACGCCTCATTCCGATAAACGGTTAAAAAATTAGAGCAAAAACAATACCGAAAAAATAATGCGTACAATTTTTTCCGACGAGAAGTTCACTAGTCTCTATTGCAGTGCTCATCGTCAAAATGATGCAGTGCGCTTCTGTTGAGCGTGCAGTGCCGAAGTGGTGTGCAGAATAGTTATTCTGCTAATATTAGCAGAATAGACCGTCTGTATATATATCCAGTTGGATATGAGTGATCATGAATTACTATTGTTGACGTTACCCTTGAGGTAAATGAGTTGGGAGGCAAAATTATAAGCTGATATCTTTCTACGTGTCTGACTGAAACTTTTGCTCCATATATATGGCATGAGTGTCAGCAATCATAGAAGTCTAAATGATAGTTGAGTATGTGGACTTGCTAAACAAGAGCTCCTACATGAGACTCTCCCTGGAAATATGATGAATTGCAATTGCCTTGTTGACCGAGAACATAGTTTGTTAGTTTTCAAGAAAGTTTATGCCTTATACTTCGTTGTCGTGATGAATTGTTACTTGCTCATGAGAAGTTTTATGATAATAATGTATTGCTGCTATGATATTGATCATGATGCTACTATGTTTGTATTTTGTTTTTATCGACACCTCTCTCTCTCTCTAAAATGTGGTCATGAGTATCAATATCGGCTTTCACTTGAGCACAAGCGAGGTCCAAGCTTGGGGGAGTTGATACTGTCATACGGTATCGGTGGACAAGTAGTAGGAGAGAGCAAGTGGGTCGTAGGCCTAGGTTGTGTTGGGCCGCATGTGGCCTAGGAACTAGCGTGTTGTACTTAACCCTATCGGGCTGAACAGATAGACAAGAAATGAGATATCTCTGAAATCATTCTCACCTATTTCGTCTACCTCTCTCCCTTGCTCCTCTCCTCATCCCGATTCTCCCTCCTGTGTGGCCGATACCCTTTCCTAGGGTTAGGGTCATCACAATTGGTATCTAGAGCCACAAATTCTTCTCCTCCGCTGCCAATCCACGCCGTCGCACCCATATCCTCTTGGAAAATCGGTAACATCCACTGCATCAGGTGCGGATTTGCTTCGGTGAATTTGCAGAAAATCCTGTGGAGGGTTCGATTTGCTCGGAGCGGGAGCAATGGCACCGTCCAAGGCTTCTGCGCAGACGCGGCACCTCATGGCTGCCATGGAGAACCAGACGTCCAACCTCACAACCCTCATGGAGAAGTTGCTCGAGCGTTTCGACGAGGAGAAGGCGGAGGCGGGGAAGCACGCCGAGGTGCAGGACACCTTCAACAGCCAAGTCTCCCACGAATTACAGAGCCTCTTGAAGCAGATCGGCCTCACCCAGGCTGATGTGGACGACGTCCGCAGGGTTATCTCATTCTCGGCCTCAACATCTCCTTCCCCAAGTTCAGCGGTCCACAACCCGTTCGCGGTAACGCTCCACAAGTCGGCGATTAAGGAAGGGCCCCAGCAGCACTTGCCCCCTCCACCTCCACCAGCCCCGCATACCGCACCTCCTCCGAGTGCGCTGTCTATTCCACAAGCGTTGGCCGGCAACCAGCAGTTCGCGCGGCTGGCGAACGACGGGCCACCGCTCCTCAATTGCCCTGATCAACACCAGTGGCAAACCGACCGCCATCACCAGCAACAACCTCGAGAGGATTCCTTCACCAAGCCGCCGAAAGACAATTTCCCCCGCTTCGACGGCGAGTGTCCGTGTGTCTGGCTCGATCGTTGCCTGGCATATTTTGAGCTATACCGCGTGCCACAACACAATTGGGTAGCCACGGCATCACTCTATGTGGAAGGACATGCCGCGTTGTGGCTCCGCACCTTCCGCCAACAGAATCCGGTTCTGAATTGGGAGATGTTCAGAAGAGCACTCGAGGAGGAATTCGGACCAGAGGAATTTGAGTCCATGATGCACAACCTTCTGCAGCTGCGGCAAACAGGCATTGTGGTGGAGTACCGATAGCAATTCGAGGTTTACATGTACAATTATCTCGTCTTGGATGCCACACTCAGTCCCAAGTTCTTCATCACACAATTTTTGTTGGGCCTCAAGGATGAACTGCGTGCAGCCGTGCGCATCCAAGCATCGATGAGTATCAGAAGAGCAACCATTTTTGCCCGAATTCAGGAAGAAGAACTGGAAAGTCAGTGTTCCTGTCCATGGCATATACCCCCAAGCAGGCCAGCTCCTTTGCCTTATACAACACTACAGCCCGGTCGACCACCACCACCTCCACCTCCACTGCTCGCGGCGCCCGCAGTGCGCCCAAATGCCACACCCAAGCCAGCCATCGACGATTCGGCAGGGAGCGTCAGTTACGCGACTACAGGCGTCAACACGGGCTTTATTTTCGTTGTAGGGAGAAGTACTCCCGCGAGCATCAGTGTAAGCGCTCCGCCCAGCTCCTCACCATCGAGGTTGGTGATTATGGGGAAGTGCTCTTGGACGATGCAGTCCAAGCACTAGAGTTGTTGGATGCACCAATGACTAAAGATCCAGCATGCTATCTTCTGCCAGCCCATGCCGTGGAAGGAACAAAAGCAGTAGCTTCGTCAACTCCTCGTTCGTTGCTCGCATGGTAGTTGTCACCACTGATATTCGACCATTGATAGTTCATGTCACTAATGTACATCGACTACACTGCACTAAGATTGTGCCCCAACTGCAATGGAAGACACAAGAACAGGAATTCGGCACAGATATGTGCGTACTCGACTTGGGGGTGTATGATGTTGTACTGGGAGTGGATTGGCTCGCCCAGCACAACCCAATGTAGTGCGATTGGCAGAAGAAGACGATGCAATTCGACCGAGAGGGCATCGCGGTACACTTGACAGGTGTCCGTTCAGACAAACAACCAACAATCGTTGCGCTGGATGTTGCGTCCCTCTGGCAGATGGAAGAAGCAAAAGAGATTTGGGTCGCTGCACTGCTAGAAAGTCAAACCCAATCGCCACACTTGGCAGAAGAACCAATTCCTCCTGTCATTCAACGCATGTTGACAGATTTTCATGATGTGTTTGCTGAGCCTACGGAGCTACCCCCACACCGGTAGTATGATCACGCATTCACACTCGAGCCAGGAACAACACCGGTCAACTGTCGCCCTTACCGCTACTCTCCATTACAGAAAGGCAAAATTGAGCGCCAAGTTGCGGAGATGTTGCACATTGGGTTGATCACCCATAGCATGAGCCCGTTTGCAGCCCACGTCCTGCTCGTGAAGAGGAAGGACGGAACATGGTGATTCTGCGTCAATTACAGACGCTTGAACACAGTCACCATCAAGTACAAATTCCCCCTTCCAGTCATCAACGAACTCCTCGATGAACTTGCCGGAGCAGCATTCTTCTCCAATATCGATCTCCGTGCCGGTTACCATCAGATTCGTATGTGTGAAGGAGACGAGCATAAAACGGTTTTCAAAACCCACCATGGGCATTTCCAGTTCCGCATCATGCCTTTTGGAGTCACCAAAAAACCACTAACGTTCCAATGTGTGATGAACTATATCTTCAAGGATGAAAATCGTAAGTTTGTCATTTCGTTTATTGATGACATCTTTGTTGGGGATATAACTATTTGTGTAAGCCGCCCAGGAGGGGTCGGGTTACGCAAAGAAGACTCATCAGAGAGAAGCCCAAGACCAAGCATGAAGATGGCGGTTCAATAAAGGGTCTAAGGCCCGCAGGTGGATTAAAGCCCATAGTGGTAAACTGTCATGAAGATATGACTTGTAACGTAAGGTAGAATTAACTAGTCACCGAGCCGGACACTGTCTATGAGCCGGCCGGGACTCTATAGGCCGCAGGGCGTCCACCCGTGTATATAAGGGGGTGACTCGCTGGCGGCTTAGGGTAAGAAACAACTCATCGAGAATCGGGCATAGCGTATCTCGCTCCCTGGCCATCGAAACATCAAGCAATACCAACCCAACTAGACGTAGGCCTTACCTTCATCGTAAGGGGCCGAACTAGTATAAACCTCTCGTGTCTCTTGTCCTAATTAACCCCTTCAAGCTTCCTAAGTTGCGATGGCTCCATGACTAAGTCCTTTCACTAGGACATCTGATGTGACAATTCCACGACAGTTGGCACCCACCGTGGGGCCAGCGCATGGTGGATTTGAGTTCTTGAAGGGCAACTTTGAAGGGCTCAAGGGGTACGCAGTGGGCCGGATGACCAAGAGTCGTCGCGGCAAGATCTACATCGACGATGAAGGCTGGGGCCCCGACGCCGGCTCAATTGAGTACGGGTACCAGGTCCCCTTCGGCGGAATCCACGTCTTCATCGGCCGGATTGGTGAGCCGGGCCCTGAGCCGGACAACTGCACCGACCTCGTCGAGACGGCTCAGCGTGCGAGACTCGCCCGAGTTCAACCCGGCATGAAGCGTGTCTTTGTGGGCTGCATCCACGGAGAAGAACTTTCTGAAGGATCTGAAGATGGTGGTGAGACGGCCGTCCTCTCTGATGGTGATTCGTCCGCCGGTTCAACAGATTCGCTGTATCAAGTGCAAGATGGCGTGCTTGGGGCCTGTTCTGATGGCTCCAGTACTCCGGACCCCTATGAGCCGCCAAGCTGGGTAGGAGTCTTCATGGCTGGGACTCAACCCGGCCAAAATTCTACAGCCACTGCTGCAATAACATCCGGAACAGGAGCGGCCAGGGTAGGAGGCCATGTGCGCCCACCGCCTCAGGTGTTGATAGATCTCATGGATAAGCTTACGGCCTTGTTAACCTCCACGGTTATTCCGGCAAATAAAGATGAGCATGACACGGAGGTGGCACGGGTGCGCGAGGAAATAGCTCGGGCCAAGGAGTCCTTGGCAGCTGAGGACACCAGGTTAGCCACAGAACGGGCGGCTTTGGATGCACGGGCGCAACAACTCCAGTCAGAGGCTTTCCAGCTTTCGATGAACCTGAACGCATCTAATGAGGTGATGAGAAGGAGGCACCAGAAAACTCAATCCCATTTGCCTCCGATTTATGACCCTCGGAATCTTTTCGCTACACCCGGGGCTGGCCCAAGTAACCCGCCAGATGCAAATCAGTTTATGACAGCCGGAGCAGGAGGACCGACTCAGCCTCGGGAGATGGCACCTCTTCATGGGAACATGGCACTGCCCCGTTACGTGCCGATACCGCCGGGTCACTTTTCCAACCCCATGGAGAACTTAATCGCAACATCGGCGCGTTTGGCGGCTCTCCCAGTGGATGGTGATGATCCGACAGCGGTGGAGACCCGGAGGATCAGGGAACTTGTCCAGACGGCCCTGCCTCAGCAAGAGACTTATTCTTATAGCCGGGACAGGATTCATTCGACTCCTCCGCCTTGGTTGGCACTGCCTCGTCAAAACCGGAGTCCAAGTTACAGCAGGCACATGGAGTCAGAAGCTTTGTCAAGCAACACCCAGCGCTGGAACCAGCCCGATGGCTATAACCCGGTACAAGATCGGATACGTCAGGAGAACGAGCGGGCGACTCAGCTAGTGGCTCAACAGACGGCTCATCAAGATTTCCCAGAATATCCGATGACTTCTGTTGAGACGGGAGTGGCTACTAGAACCGGCGGTGTTCCTTGTTTGGTGCCAGCTCTGCGTAATGTACGCCTACCCATGGACTTCAAGGGACCTCGAAAGGTGCCGAATTACACAACCGATTTACAGCCCGGGGCGTGGATCGAAAGTTATGAGATGGCCATGGAGGTGTTGGAGGTCAGCGATGCAGCAATGGCTAAATACTTCACCATGATGTTAGATGGAATGGCTCGGTCCTGGTTAAAGGGCTTGCCACCCAATTCCATTAATTCGTGGGTAGAGCTAAAGGCCCATTTCATCCAGAACTTCAAGGACACTTGCAAGTAATCTATGTCGATTGTGGATTTGACAAATTGTAAGTAGGACGAGGGTGAATCCACGACTCACTGGGTACGCCGGGTCAAGGAGATAATACATTCGTCTGACAAGATGGATGTTGGCTCTGTAGTCCTTATGTTGGAAAAGAACTGCCGCTTTGAGCCGCTGAGGCAGAAACTGGGGCGCCTTAAGTGTGATTGCAACGATATGGGTACGCTGATGGCAGCTTTAGTCAAATACGCCGACTCTGATAGTACCAAGGATCCCGCGTCTGATGAGGAAAAGACAGGGGAGGGAAAGAAGAATGGCAAAGGAAAGGGACAACAGCATAACCCGATGAATCAAGGAGGCAACAAGCGTAAGGCCGAGGGTAACCCGGAGTTTGTAGCCAACGCCAATGCACAGGGTAACAATCGGAGACGTAAGGGCAAACCGCCCCCTCGATCTGGCGGGTCAGGCCCATCTCTTGAGCAGCTACTCAATGAGCTGTGCTCGAGACACGGCACCCGGGAACGAACCGCCACCCACTTATGGAAAGATTGTGCGATCATGAAGGCTTTTAAGAATTCCAACACATTTGACGGCAATCATGTGTCGGGCGGCGGCTCAGGAGCTGGCGGTTTTCATGGCCCGGGTGGCGGTTCAAGTTCTGGCTTTCATGGACATCAGGGCGGTTATAATCAGCAGCAATCTGGTCAAGGGGAACAACAGCAGCAGCAATTGGGTTATCAAAGCCATCCGAAGCAGCTGAATAGTGGGCAGTATCATGTGTTTACCACTAGCTTATGCAAACGTGACCAGAAGGTTCATAAGAGGGCCGTAAATTCTGTTGAGCTGGCGGTTCCCCGTTATTTGAGGTGGTCAGAACATCCCATTGTGTGGAGCAGGGAAGATCACCCCCTCCGGGTTGATAATCCGGGTCAGTTAGGCTTGGTGGTAGCTGTCGGCATTCTGGGAACGGGGGTCCCCAGACTTGCCTACCTGCGGCGTGGCTCAAGGGGCGGCCCAACACGGCCCATCTTCATCAGCATGAGCTCAAGACCCTCGCGAGGGACCAAGCCTCGCAGGGTGGACGACAGGAAGCTTCCTCAGGCATGGCCTCGTCAGTCTGGCTTGCGAGGAGGCGGAGAGATCAAGGCGGGGTACCTCACAAGGTGCCCATGATGCAAGCCATGACGACCAAGGGCGCCAGGCGGGCGCCATCCCGCGCAGTGTCCTCCTTTCCTCTTTGGTGCAAAGGAAGCAAGCGCAGGCGAGAGCATCAAGCAAAGGCATCCGTTTCGGTGCAACAAGACCGAGACCGTCGCAACGGCAGGAAGGAAGTCATTATGAAGCCCAAGCCGGCATCACCACCAGAGCATTTGACAGGCGAGGACCAACTTTAGTCAGGATAAGTGTACTAGATGTTCCCCTTCAAAATGACCAATTGTTGGCGCCCTTCCCGCTTAATATTTGGGAAGAGGCCCAGGGCCTTTGCCTATAAATAGGACTAGCCACCCACAAGGTAGAGCATCATGATCATGATCATCATAACCGGGAAACCAGTAGGAAGAGCGACTGAACTCCCCCTAGCAGTTCATCGCACCTGCCAAGAACAGACCCTCGCGAGGCTGTTCTTCCTTGTATTGTTCATCATCAGCCCCAGAGGCAATCCACCACACCACAAACTAGAGTAGGGTATTACACCACAATGGTGGCCCAAACTAGTATAAACCTTGTGTCTCTTGTGTTGTTCCTTTCATAGCTTAGATCCTAGCGAGGCGGCGAGGTGCAGGTAGGTAGAGGGCAAGATCTCCGCGCGCACCCCAGTGTTCGAACCTAGAGGGTCTGCCGGAACCCGAAATCTGACATTTGGCGCGCCAGGTAGGGGTGCGCCAGAATTCGTCTTCCGCCACCCTATTCTTCACCGACCATCGCATCCATGTCAGACGCTCGTCGGGCCCGCGCCGAGCGCTGATCCGCTCTCGCTTCCCGCGTCACCTAGACGGCCCCCGTCGGCGGCTGCCCCCGCCGTTCCCCGTCGCCTGCCATCAACGCCGCCACCGGCCCGGCAGGGAACGAGCAGCAAGCATCGTCCCAGCATCCGTCCGTGAGGCAAGACAGCCGCACTGCTACTCCCTCACTCACCCCAGCTGGTTCTTCGTCCTGCGCACTCTGCGCGACCATGGAGGCTCGAGCTGCGCTCATCGCGGCAAACAAGCTCCTGCGCTACCGCCTAGTCGACGACGTCTATGAAGAGTGGCTCGACCACGTCGCCTAGCTCATCCGTGCCACAGGGGGCTCCCCCGCGCTGTCCTTCTCGCTGCACCGCGCCCCGCCCTGCGCGGGCGATGAAGCTTCGAGGGCGCCTCAGCCGCCTCCCCCTCAAGAAGGCGCCCTGGCCCCAAGGCGCGTGGCCCCTGGGCGGAACCCACTCCGTCCGGCGCCAGCGCAGCGAGAGCAGAGTTGCCAAGAGGTCCCTCGCCCCCAAGAAGCTGCCCGAGTGCTCCCTGCTCCGGCCCGTCACGACCACACTCCTGTTCCAGCACGCCAAGACCCCGCGCTGCTCCCAGCTGCAGCGCATGGGGACTCGCAAGACCAAGCTCTTCGTTACCAAAGGCCTCCCGTGGCCACAGCAGGCTGTCGCGCCTTCACCACCGAGCTGTGCAGCGTCGCATGGCCCGGCAAGTTCAAGCCAGACCTGCCTCCTTGCTACGACAGCACGGCCGACCCTGCGGAGTTCCTCCAGCTCTACAAGCTGGGCATCGAAGCCGCCAATGGGGACGAGAAGGTCATGGCGAACTGGTTTCCCATGGCACTCAAGGACGGGGCCTGCACCTGGCTCCTGAACCTGGCTCCTGGCACGATCTCCTCCTGGGACGAGATGCGCACCCGCTTCATCGCCAACTTCCAAGGTACTCGCGACCGGCCACCTGCCATGAGCGACATGCGCCGCATCAAGCAGCAACCAGGGGAGACCCTGCAGAAGTACATCCAGCGCTTCAACAACGCACACCTCAAGATTCCCAGGGTGACCGAGGAGGCCATCATCTCGGCCTTCTCCGACGGTGTGCATGACGTCAAGATGAAGGAGGTGCTGGCGATGCATGAAGATCTATGCACTTCCTTGGAGCTGTTCAACTTGGCAAACAAGTGTGCCAGGGCTGAGGAAGGGCGCCTTTCCCTCCTCGAGCTGCCAGCCGCAGACCCAGAAGAGAAGAAATCCAAGGCCAAGGACGTGAAGCGCAAGGGGGCTGCCATGCTCGCGGCAGAACCAGACACCAAGCGGGGCAGAGATCAGCCCGAGTCTTTCAAGGGCAGCCGATACTGTGTGTACCACGACCTCCACACCCACAACACCAACGGATGTCAAGAGCTCCGAGCCGTGCGAGAAGGGAGGATCCGCCGACGCCCCGACAGCAACGATCGAGGCTACGACCGAGGAGGAGGAAGGAACCCAGGACGCTGGGAAGACCGCGGCCCTCACCAAGGGTGGCGCGACCGACCTCGCGAGGATCGCTGGCAGGATCAGCCTCGCGAGGGAGACTGGAGGGATTAGCCTCGCGAGGATTGTCCGCAAGGAAACACAGGCCTCCCTCCTCTACCACTGCAACCAAGGAGAAACGAGGACCATCATTAGGACAAGGGGGCTGGGGGCTTCCAGGAGCCGCGCGCGATCGCTTGCATCCTGGGCGGAGCTCAAGCCCCAGCCTCTCAACGCATCTTCAAGCAGTTCGCCCATGAAGTGAATGCAGTCCTCCCCAAGCTCGAAGCCACGCGCCCTCTTAGGTGGTCAGCGTGCGCCATCACGTTCAGTTCAGCGGATCAGCTCAAGTGCGCGGCCACAACCGAAGTCCTCCCGATGCTTTGCTCCCCAATCATCAGCAACGTGCAAGTCACCAGGACCCTCATCGACGGCAGGGCAAGGCTCAACGTCCTGTCCGTAGAGACATTCAACAATCTCCAAGTGCCTTACAATCAGCTTCAGCCAACCAAGCCTTTCTCCGGAGTCACCGATGGCTCCATGGTTCCGATTGGGCAGGTCCGCCTCCCTGTCACCTTCGGGGCGCGCAACAACTACCGCACCGAGCTCATCGACTTCGACGTCGCCCACATTCGCCTGCCATACAACGCCATCCTCGGGTACCCAGCTCTCGCCAAGTTCATGGTTGTGACTCATCACGGCTACAACGTCCTCAAGATGCCAGGAAGCGGCGGAGTCATCACGGTGCCTTGTGAAGAAAGAGACACAGTGTGCTCCCTGGAGCGAGCTTTTTAGGCTGCATCACTTGAAGACCCAGATCGTGGGAGCGGGAGGTCCCCTGAGATCGCTCCCAAGAAGAAGAAGACTTTGCTAGGCCCGACCCCTCAGGAGGTAGGCCCCTCAGGGTCTGCGCCTGCGCAGGGGGCACCTCCTTCTGTCGCATAGGAAGGCGTGCCCGGCGCCCTCCTCAAGCAAGGCTCGGGGGCTCCCTCCTGGAGGGCCACCGACCTTGCTAAGGTCACGAGGGAGGCACTTGGGCACCACTTGGAGGCGTGTTTCAAAGCACGTTTCCCTCATGAAGGAGCAAGGCAAGGAGGGCCAAACCCTCAGGAGTTCGTCAGTCAGATTGCGCAGGAGTTGTAGGATTCAAGAGTCATGAGTGGCAGCCGCCACTTACCCGCCGCAGCTCCCCATCTAGGCGAGGATGGCGGGCTGCGCGTCTGCATCGACATCCCAGGGCTCAACCGAGCCGCCTCTTAGGAGCGCTTCTGGCCCTCACGCGTGGGGCGCTGTGAAGGCCCACCCCACAACTACGTTCGCATGCCCTATGGCTTGCGGAACGCGGCCGCCACGTGCCAGCGCCTCATGGGGAGCATCCTGGAGGCTCAGGAGGCCAGGCGTTCCGCAGTCCTAGCGGAGATGGAGATGGTCCATGAGGAGCCACCAGCGCCTCTGGAACCTCCCGAGGCTCTTGGGCCTGGGGGATCGTGAAGATCGGCTTCCACAGCCTACGACGTCCGCTACTTCAACACCCCTTCATCTTCAACGCTATCAAGTGACATCCTTCAAGTTTCGTTTCTAGCTGGGAGCGCCCCCTAGGGCTGCATTATTCCCAGGCCGCGTGGGTCCGTCCTTGCGGCATGTATATTCTTTTTACTTTATGTTCCTAGCTTACTTTGTTGGGGGCGCCCCTCGGGCTGCATCATCCCCAAGTCGCTTGGGTCAGACCAAGTGGCATGTACCCCTCTTGCGTTTATTTTCGGGCCATGCGTTCGACTCATCATGCTTGCTATTTGATGCCTGTCAACGACACCTCTTCTTCCTTCATGTCGGCCGCTTGCACGTTAAAGGGGGGGGGGGTACCTGAGCATCGCGACTCATGGGCTCCTACTAGCTCTCCAGCCCTCACCCTCTGGCCTTGTCCACGGCATTGCGACCTGGCATACCAGCGACGGCTGAGACCCGCTCGAGGGCCGGGACCTGAGGACGTAGAGCGTCGGCATCTAACCAAATTTGCAGGAACACATCGCAAGTTAAGGCCCAGTGCCAGGTGCAACCCGCCTTGAGGTAGGGCCCCATGAGTCCCGCGCTGGCTCATGGGTGCCCAGATACACCTCGTCAGGCCCTACCGTGCCAGCCACGTGCCAGGGTAGGGCTGTACATGCCCCGGTGGCTCCTCCTGGAGGGGAACCCCATCCCACACACCAGTGGAAGCACCATGCTCCGCGCTGGCTGACGACACTGCCGAGGAGCGGCTATGCCCATACACATACGGAAGTGCTATGCTCCGCACTGGTGATAAACAACTGAGGGTGGCCCCCGGCCGCATCAACCTCAGGGAGCCCAGAGCTCAGTGTCTGGCCTCATCGCAACGCCTCCCCTCGGGAGTGCCGCGCGAGGGGGCTGCGCCTGGGTCACGCCCAGACGCATGCCACCCAGCCAGGGCCCTCAGGCCTGGTTCGTCGCACGTCCCTCCCCGAGCGGAGCCAAGGTACGAAGGCCGTTTGAGCGTCAAGGGGGACTCCTGAGCATCACGACTAAGGAGCCTAACTGGTCACGTAGCCCCTCACTCCTTAGTTTTGAAAGGCTAACGATGGTTGAGGTATGTGCGGGGCCGGGCTATGTAGACGTAGAATGGTAGATTCACCCACACATCTCACCTCCCTACTTGCTGTTCGTGTGCCAAGGGGGACTCCTGAGCATCGCGACTCAGGAGCCTAACTTGTCACGTAGCCCCTCACTCCTTGGTCCCGTCCTGGTTTCCGGTCGGGGCTAACAGCGGCTAAGGTATATGCGCGGGGCCGGGCTCTGCCGGCGTAGAACATAAGCAAGTAGGAAGGAAAAGCGCAAATCTCAAGGAATTCAAAAGCAAATATTACAGTCCATAACTGTTATCACAACACCAAACACAAGTTTAAACGCCTCCCCGAGGCATGATGCATGTTGCAGGAGCTGAAAGCAGAACAGGAGCCACAACAGAGTCATTTGTTGGCGGCGGAGCTGCGTGGAGCGGGTTCGCCTTGTGAAGCCGGAGGACCGGCAGCGCCTCACTTCGGCTTGGTGCTGAAGGCCCGGAACTTCGCCAACAGAGCCTCCGCACGACCCTTCACGGCCTCAGCAGCGGCAGCAGCAAGCTCGCCGCTCGCTGGCTCCAGCAGGCTGTCGAGGTCAATGTCAGGATCATGAAGGTAGACGTGGGTAAGGACCCGCGTCAGCGCTGCAGAAGACAGGACACGCGCCTCGGCCTCAGCCGTAGGGCCAAGGCCAAGGGTGACATCTTCAAGAGCACGGATCAGGAAGGGGAGTAGCTTGGCTGGGCCGTCCTCGGCGCTGGCCAGCGGGCTTTCCAGGCCGCTGTCGTAAAGCGACCTCAGCAAGGTGCGAGCCTTCACCTCCATCTCCGTGAAGGCCTCGCGGTCCTCGGCAAGGACCCGCGCCTTGCCGTCCAGCTCGACCTTCTTCGCTTCCAACTCCTGCTCCAGTGCACCCAGGCGGTCACGGCGCTTGTTAAGCTTGGCATCTCGGTCCTTGACGGCCGCCTCGCGAGCCTTCATGTCTTCCTCCTTCTCTTGGCGAATGCGGACCTCCTTGGCAAGCTGGTCCCGCAGGCCCTGCAGCTCGCTCTCCAACGCCTTGCAACGACCTCGGGCATCGGCCACCTCCCCCACGGCGATGTCGCGAGCAGCCTTCGCCCCAAGGACAGCCAGCTTCTCCTCGTCGTAAGCCGTCGAGGCCTGAACCAGCGCTGCTTGAATTGAAGCGTCAGAGCGAATCCAGCCAGAAGCCAGCTCCAAGCGCCCGACCACCAGGCGAGGGTCGGTGCCCAGAAGATCTTGCCGCAGCCGGTCCAGTTCAACAGTAGCATGATCCAGGACAGCGGGAGGAGTCGGAGAGACAGCAGTTGGTGGAGTAGGAGGAGAGGACGCCAGCGTAACCACAGTACCCTGAGGCGGGACCTGCTGCACCCCAACAGCTGTGGCGGTGGCATCAGGCAAGGATACCTCAAGAGTTGCTTGGGCCATGGGGGCTGAGCTCGCCACAGCCAGCTCCACCAGGCCTCGCGAAGACGACCGGGCAGGAGAGGCCCGTGCCTTGCAGTCCCTCCTTTCGCGGGCAGAGGCGCTGCCCCAGACGGAACCTCAAGAGCCCCCTTCAGCTTCTTCACCGCAGGCGCCAGCCTAGCCAAGAGATACAGACGTCAAGCCTCAGCGACAAAATAGGTAATAAAACAAGAATCAAGCACTTACTGGTCATCGCTCGTGAGCTCGAGCAACCTCCGGCCATACTTTAAGCCCGAGAGCCGGCTGCAGGGATCAGCCTCGAGAAGCTCGGGAGCAGGAGGCGCGTCTGCGGATCGCCTCAGAGCCGGGGCAGACCCGCGGGGGACCAGCCCAGTCCTGTCCTTCTTCCGGATCGGGGCAAGCTCTCGCCGCCCTGCTCGTTGCCATCCTTGTCGTCGCTCGGCAAGAGGCGGAGAGCACGGGGCCTGCGTCGGGGGAGGGGCACTCTCGACTCCCCGTCGGTAGCCTCGGAGTCAGGCCCTTCTTCCCGCTCCTCTTCTTCCTCTTCACTGGAGTCGCCGGAGGACACGTTCACCGTCGCCAGGGCCGCTGGGTCCTCGGGAACCTTCGTGGGCACGGGCCCGTCCCCATTGAAGACAGGCATGGAGTCCACCGCCTGCTCCCAATCATCTCGAAGGAACAGGGGTACAGGGGAGCCCTCCAGCCTCGCCACGTCTCCCCGGACCAAAGATTGGAGGACCGCGGCCAGATCTTCGTCGGCCAAGCCTGCGGGGCTTGGGCGAGGCCTCCACAGTGGAAGCGAGTACTGACGAAGCGGGGCCACTTGGTGCTCCAGGAACTCCCTCAGGAGCAATGCACCGGTCAGCTTCGCCGCCGCCATGTTGGTCGGCCTTAGATCTGCGTCCATCTTCTCCAGCATCGGCTTCGCGCAGGGGTCCACGAGTTTCGCGCGAGACCAATCACCGGAGCTCGTGGGGTGCTCCGTGGGCAGAATCAGCCGAGGGTGGATGCGCCCAGCATCTACCATGACCCACTTGCTCCTGAAGCCCTCAATCCTCTTCCCGGGCTTTGAGATGGCGTTGGAGCTGCCATATGCGACAAAGCTCGCGCACGCGGAGATGGGACCACGAGAGGTCTGGAGGGAGAAGTAGTGGCGCAGCAAGGCCACTGAGGGCTGCACTCCGGCATGAGCCTCACAATAGTAGGCGAAGATCGCCATAAGAAGAACAGAGTTGGGGTGGAGGTGCAGAGCTTGCAGGTTGTAATGGCGGAGGTCAGAGAAGAAAAACTCAGAAAAGGGAGGCACCAGACCGGCAGCAATGGCGCTTACGAAGAGCGGATAGAAGGTGCTCCCTTGGCCCTCAGGAAGGGCGGAGCCGGCCTTGAACACCTCCGCCCCGTCGATGCCTTGTGCCGCCACCATCTGGCGCACCCGGGCAAGGCTCGTCTCTGACATGTTCGGCGAGTCCAAGGCGGGTGAGTACCAAGCTCTGGCCGGGGTCTGGCGAGGCGCCATGTCTTGCTAAGGGCACGCGGTCAAAGTAGATCTGAAGATTTCGGAGGCAGGAAGGAAGGGCGCAAGAAAGGGGATCTGGGCAATGACCGGAGGAAGCAAGGGAAGCAAAGCCTAGACAGATGCCGCTCTTTTGTCGATTCACGCAGTTGCTAAGGCACCCACGACCAACCAACCGCCACGCGGCGCCCGAGGCCGCGGGCTGTTACGGCCCACGGAGCTTCGCACTTGCCCCTTCGCTTCTCTGCTCAGCCAAGTCCGGGCGCGCCTTCGGCCCGGGGGCTACTCCCGGTGTCCTGGGAATGGGGGTCCCTAGACTTGCCTGCCTGCGGCCTGCGGCGTGGCTCAAGGGGCGGCCCAACATGGCCCATCTTCATTAGCACGAGCTCAAGACCCTCGCAAGGGGCCAAGCCTCACAGGGTGGATGACAGGAAGCTTCCTCAGGCACGGCCTCGTCAGGCTGGCTCGCGAGGAGACGGAGTGATCAAGGCGGGGTACCTCACGAGGTGCCCATGACGCAAGCCATGACGACCAAGGGCGCCAGGCGGGCGCCAGCCCGCGCAGTGTCCTCCTTTCCTCTTTGGTGCAAAGGGAGCAAGCGCAGGCGAGAGCATCAAGCAAAGGCATCCGTTTCGGTGCAACAAGACCGAGACCGTCGCAACGGCAGGAAGGAAGTCATTGTGGAGTCCAAGCCGGCGTCACCACCAGAGCCTTTGACAGGCGAGGACCAACTTTAGTCAGGATAAGTGTACTAGATGTTCCCCTTCAAAATGGCCAATTGTTGGCGCCCTTCCCGCTCAATATTTGGGAAGAGGCCCAGGGCCTTTGCCTATAAATAGGACTAGCCACCCACAAGGTAGAGCATCATGATCATGATCATCATAACCGGGAAACCAGTAGGAAGAGCGACTAAACTCCCCCTAGCAGTTCATCGCACCTGCCAAGAACAGACCCTCGCGAGGCTATTCTTCCTTGTATTGTTCATCATCAGCCCCAGAGGCAATCCACCACACCACAAACTAGAGTAGGGTATTACACCACAATGGTGGCCCGAACTAGTATAAACCCTATGTCTCTTGTGTTGTTCCTTTCATAGCTTAGATCCTAGCGAGGCGGCGAGGTGTAGGTAGGTAGAGGGCGAGATCTCCGCGCGCACCCCAGTGTTCGAACCTAGAGGGTCTGCCGGAACCCGAAATCCGACAGTAGCGCCTCAGGTTGGTGGATATAAATTCACTAAGGTACTCATGGACGGGGGTAGCAGCATCAATATCCTCTATTATGAGACCTTTCGACGCATGGGGTTAACTGATAAGAATTTGAAGACGTCCAACACTGTTTTTCATGGAGTGGTTCCTGGTAAGTCGGCTTACCCAATTGGTAAGATTGAACTGGAAGTGGCCTTTGGAGATGAGTATGATTCCAGAGCTGAGAAATTAACCTTTGAGGTGGTCAAAATCAGGAGTCCGTATCATGCTCTGTTTGGACGACCGACTTATGCCAAGTTCATGGCACGACTGTGCTATGTTTACCTGCAGCTTAAGATGCCGGGTCACAAGGGCACCATCACTATGCATGGAAGTCGAAAGGTAGCCCTGGAATGTGAGGAGGGCGACGCGGCTTATGCTGAGTCTATTTGTGCAGCAGAGGAACTGAAGTTTTATCAAAACAACGTTGACCCGGCAGATATGACCTCTCTAAAGAAGCCAACCACCGAGCATGACCCAGCAATGAAGTTTAAGTCGGCTGCCGAAACCAAGCTTGTGGATTTCAATCCAGGTGATTCATCTAAGCAGTTCAGTATCAGTGCCAATTTGGATCCTAAATAGGAAAGCGTGCTCATCGAGTTCATCCGTGAGAACCAGGACATCTTTGCATGGAAACCTTCTAACATGCCGGGTGTACCGAGAGAACTCGCTGAGCACACTCTCAATATTGATCCGAAGTATAAGCCGGTCAGGCAGTTTCTTCGACGGTTCAACGAAGAGAGGCGGAAAGCTATTGGAGAGGAAGTCGCCCGGCTCTTAGCGGCTGGGTTTATTGTTGAAGTTTTTCACACGGAGTGGTTGGCTAACCCGTTGCTTGTGCTCAAGAAGAACGGCACCTGGCGGATGTGTGTGGATTACACGGACTTAAATAAGGCTTGTCAGGCTGATCCCTTTGCTCTCCCCCGTATTGATCAAATCATTGATGCTACGGCGGGTTGCGAGCGTTTGAGCTTTTTGGATGCTTACTTTGGTTATCATCAGATCAAAATGGCAGTTATGGTCCAGGAGAAGATGGCTTTCATTACTCCGTATGGAGCCTTCTATTATGTATCTATGCCATTTGGGCTCAAGAGTGCTCAGGCGACTTATCAGTGATGTGTACAGAACTGTCTCCACGATCAAATTGGGTGCAATGTTCACGCTTATGTGGATGACATCGTAGTGAAGTCCAGAGAGAAGGAAACCTTGATATCCGACCTGAAAGAGACCTTTGATAATCTCCGGGTTTATAAGATGATGCTTAACCCGGACAAGTGTGTATTTGGTGTGCCTACAGGCAAGCTCTTGGGTTTCTTGGTCTCAAACAGAGGCATTGAAGCTAATCCGGAGAAGATCAAGGCAATTACCTCTCTAGCTAAACCGACATGCATCAATGATGTTCAGCGACTGGCAGGTCGTGTTGCTGCTTTAAGCCAGTTCATAAGCTGGTTAGGTGAGAAGGCCCTACCGCTGTATCAGATGATGAAGAAAACAGTCACCTTTGTCTGGAGTGATGTTGCTAATATGGCCTTTGAAGATTTAAAGAGACAGTTGTCTGAGCCACCGGTCCTGCGGCTCCAATTGATAAAGAGTCGTTGCTGTTATATGTGGCTGCTAACTCACGAGCCGTCAGTGTCGCCATCGTGGTGGAGCGTAAGGAGGCAGACAAGGAGCATCTGGTTCAATGGCCAGTTTACTACATCAGTGAGGTGCTCACTGAGTCTAAACAAAGATATCCACATTGCCAAAAACTTGTTTACGGAGTGTTCATGGCAAACCGGAAGCTGAAGCAGTACTTCCAAAGTCATCCTATAACGGTGGTAAGTTCTGCCCCCTTGGGACACATCATTCAGAACAGGGAGGCCACAGAACGAATCGCCAAGTGGGCTATTGAGCTTGGGCCTCATGGTTTGAAGTACATGCCACGTACTGCTATTAAATCTCAAGCCTTGGTGGACTTTATCAATGATTGGACAGAGTTGCATGCACCTGAGGAGAAGCCAGATAACACATATTGGACTATTCATTTTGATGGGTCTAGGCAGTTAGAAGGCTCAGGGGCTGGAGTTGTTTTAACTTCCCCTCGAGGTGACAAATTTTGTTATGTGCTCCGGCTTATGTTTCCTTGTACTAACAATGCAGCTGAGTACGAGGCCTTGCTCCACGGTCTCCGGATGGCCAAAGAGATGAACTTGAGCCGGGTAAGGTGCTTGGGCGACTCAGATCTCGTGGCTCAACAAGTGCCAGGCAAGTGGGACTCCAAGGATCCCCTTATGGCGGCTTACCATGGTGAAGTAGATGATGTGGCTGGGCACTTCAAAGTTTATCAAGTGGAGCACATTGATCGAAGGAAGAATGAGGTGGCTGATGCGTTAAGCCGGTTGGGATCTCAGCATAAGCCGGTGTTGCCTAACACCTTTCTCGACGTTTTGCATAATCCTTCTGTCAAGGTACCTACAGAGGAAGAACTAGCAGTGCCAGACCCGGAGGCACAGCTGGTGGCTGCCCTTCACGTCATCCCGGATTGGACAGTGCCATATTTGGCTTATATGACCCGGGGAGAGTTGCCTGAGGATGAGACCTTGGTGAGACAAATCATCAGGCGGTCCAAATCTATGACGATTGTTCATGGCGAGTTACATCACCTCAGTGTCACTGGGGCATTTCAACATTGTGTGTCGCCTGTGGAGGGTCAAGAGATACTTCGTGAGATCCATGAAGGAGATTGTGGTCATCATGCCGGCTCAAAATCTCTTGTGGCCAAGGCTTTCCGTCATGGTTTCTATTGGCTGACGGCTCATGCTGATGCAGAGGATTTAGTCAGCAAATGTGACGGATGTCAAAAATTCTCACGACGAGCTCATGTGCCGGCTAAAGAGTTAAGGATGATTCCAATTACTTGGCCGTTTGCAGTCTGGGGGCTTGACATGGTTGGACCTTTCAAGAGGTCTAAGGATAAAAAGACACACCTCCTGGTGGCAGTGGATAAGTTTACAAAGTGGATTGAGGCAGAGCCGGTCAGTAAGTGTGATGCAGCCACGACGGTTCAGTTCATCAAAAAGGTGATCTTTCGTTTTGGTTTTCCACACAACATCATAACTGATAATGGCACCAATCTCTCCAAGGGTGCCATGGAAGAATTCTGTCAACGAGAGCATATCCGGCTTGATGTTTCGGCTGTTGCTCATCCTCAATCCAATGGTCAAGCAGAAAGAGCTAATCAGGAGATCCTGAAGGGTATTAAACCACGGCTCTTGGTCCCCTTACAGCGGACTCCGGATTGTTGGGTGGAGGAGTTACCCCTGTACTATGGAGCATCAACACTACGCCCAACAGATCTACGGGTTACACACCTTTCTTCATGGTATATGGAGCAGAGGCAGTCCTGCCAAGTGACATCCGGCACGATTCACCCCGCGTGGCGGCTTACGTTGAGGCTGATAACGAAAAAGCTCGTCAGGATGCACTTGACTTGTTGGATGAGGAGCGAGACTTGGCAATAGCCCGCTAGGCAATTTACCAGCAAGACCTGCGCCGCTATCACAGCCGCCGGGTTAGAAGCAGAACCTTTCAGGAAGGCGACTTAGTGCTCCGGCTCATCCAGGATCAGTCTGATATGCACAAGCTATCCCCTCCTTGGGAAGGACCCTTTGTGGTCAGCAAGAATCTGAACAACGGGTCATACTACCTCATTGATGTTCGAGAGCACAAAGACTCACGTAAGTCAGAGGAGGAGACCCGCCGGCCATGGAATATCGCCCATCTTCGGCCTTACTATACTTGAGCCACCGGCTCTCAAGATGTATATATTTTGACGATGTATATATTATATAAAGCAATAAAGCGGGACCTCTGTCCTTTTTATCCTCAAAGGTCTGTATGTCTTCTTTATCAGGTGGTGGAAACAACCAACAGGGAGCGGATCATATCTGAATCCGGCTTTCCCTTTGGTCCGACTTATGATCATATCTGAATCTAGCCATCACTTGGGGGTTTCCTGTTCAAACATAGGTCGTATTCGAACCAAAGAGAACATAGCTATCGATACTCACTTGATCGGCATACTGCCAAACCCACTTGGGGGCTTCTTGATCATATTTGAATCATAGCTTAACCCCTTTGGGTCTGACGTGGATCGTATTCGAATTAGCGTCATTAAATAACTCTTATGGTCACTTGGGGGCTTCCTGTTCAAACATAGGTTGTATTCGAACCAAAGAGAACATAGCTGTCAATACTCACTTGATAGGCAATACTACCAAACCCACTTGGGGGCTTCTTGATCATATTTGAATCATAGCTTAACCCCTTTGGGTCTGACGTGGATCGTATTCGAATCAGCGTCATTAAACAACTCTTATGGTCACTTGGGGGCTTCCTGTTCAAACATAGGTCGTATTCAAACCAAAGAGAACATAGCTGTCGATACCCACTTGATTGGCATCGCCAAAGCCACTAGGGGCTATATGATCATATCCGAATCTTAGCTTATCCCCTTTGGAACGGTTTACTGATCGCATTCGAATCAGAAGCCTTTGAATATTGTTATTATCCATTATACTTCATAAGTCTAATTATTTGACTATCTTGAGACCTTCTTGAAAGCACTATGAGATGGTTTTTTGTTCTTCCGGCTTAATATTGATCACCCCAGGTTATTAAGTGCCAGGTGAACATTATATGTTCCAACCTTCAGGAGTTGAATTTACCCGCATGGTGTAGGTCATATAAGCAAGCGAGATCATCAAAAGGATCACAGGTATATTATTGTGATTATGTTTAACAAATATAATCCTAACCCGGCCTTTATATGATGTTTTGGTTCGCACTCTGGGTTATCAATACCTTATGTGACCCCTGATGCGATAAACTGCCAAGGGAATTTTTGCTTGTTTTATATGCAGGATAAGGCAAGCAAATTTAACATCAAGGAAATAAAAGATCAACATAAGCTGGAAGTATATAGCGATGACGGCTTACAAAACTATTAAGTGCCATAAACATGCGCGAAGGCATGACAAAAATTGAGAGGTTTTTTCTACCCTATTACAAGACTCCCCGAGTCTGAATAATGAAGCATTGTTTTCGCAAAGTCATAAACACCTGGTGGTTCACTCCTTTGGTGGGCTTGAAGATTCCCGGTTATCCTTCTCTGCCTCTCCGTCGGCTGCCCTGTCCTGGAAGGTTGACGAGGCCCAGTCAATGCCACTCAAGGCTTCAAACTCGGCTTCATCATCTATTAAACCGGCTGGGTCCACTTCAGGGGCAAAGGTATGCTTACGAGTTGGAGGGATCAGGCTGACGTCATCATAGGGAGGTGTTGGGATTCTCCGGTTCTCGCTGTCATAGCCCGACTGATACTTGGTAAGGTCCGTATCGTTCCCAATGAGAGTAGCCACGGGGCGTATATCTTTGACACAGGCGGTGAAATCCTATTCATCAAATACGGTCCCATCTTCTTTCAGACTCGGGTATCCAAGAGCAAGGTCGGCCGGGTCTAGCTCTGGAATCCATGCTTTTGCCCGGCTCAACGCGGCTATAGCCCCGGCTCTTGCGGACGCCCGCCTTAGATCTTGAACCCGCTGAGGTAGCATAGCAAGCTGCTTTAGCACATCTTGCAGAAGATGGGGAACATCATTTGATAAAGCCCCAATGGCCAAAGCACGTTGTGACCTGGTGTAGATCTGTTCCACAAGAGTATAAACCGCCTGTAGCTTGATCAACATGTTGTGCTTAAGGTTTGTGCTCCTGGGGCCTGCGTTATTAAACATAAGGTGAGCCGGAGGTGACAATTGAAGTAATCATTGAAAGAAGGTTTGCAAAGTTTAAAGTTTATATGAGTAACTTACCAAAGATTGTTGAGATCATTTGAGATATCTGGTGCTTTAATCCGGACAGCTCCGCTGTTGCTTCTGCATGCAATGCCTCTGCCGTCTCGGCCCGGGTCACCAGTGAAGCCTTCTCATCAGCCCAGATTTTCTTCTCCGCCTCAAAATTCTTCTTCAACTTTTCTTGTTCAGAGACGCTGAATTCAAATTTGGAGTTGGCCTTTTGAATTTCAAGTTCTTGTGCTGTTAGACGGCTCTTCAGGTCAGCAATCTCCGACTCAAATTGACTTATGGTAGCCTGCATTGATGCCGGGTTATAGTCAGAATTATGGTAAGGTAACATTAAGTCCCAAGCACTTTGCAAGCAAAGATACTTGACACTTGGGGGCTAATGTATGCTGAAGAATTTTAACTAACAATGCCGGTTCATGCAAATTAAGTCCCAAGTATTAAAGATACTTGACACTTGGGGGCTAATGTGTATCGCAAGTTCAAGGTATCATGTTACAACCGGATTAAATATCTTCTTTCTGAACCGGACAGAGCAGTGCTAAGCAGTTTTCTAAGTCTACATCATATTTATTCATAAGAAATAGACTTGGGGGGCTGATACAGTAAGTAAGATTCAGGAAAGTAGCATAAGTTATACCTCAAATTTGTGTTGTATTTGTTTCACCATGTCAATTTCAAGGTCACAGCTGCTATGTACTTGACTGAGATAGCGAGAGACTATATCTCCAATGCTTAAATGAGTATAGTCAGCAATGTCTAGCTTGGCCTTTCGGCGTTCCGGAAGCTCCTCCTTAGCAGAGCACTTGGCAAGGACAGTAGGCCGCCCTGGTTCAACAAACTGAGTCTTCAGAATCTCAACGTCCAGATCAATTGTCTTGGCCGGGCTAGGAGCTTCCGGGTTATCAGAGTTGTTGAGAGTATCTTCGGCGGGTGGATCAGAGGTTGGTGCTGGAATGTCATAGGCTGGTTCAGGCGGCAGCTGATGGGTAGAACTATCAGGAGCAGTCGTGCCAAGCTCTGGTTCAGTCACGACCGGGTCTCAGGAAGGCTTACTCTTTTTTGCCCTCTTACTGGGCTTCACTTGCACGCTGTGGACAAAGGCAGAAAGATGAGTACAAAAGCATGGGTAAGGTAAAGCATAAGGTAAACAAAAATACGTTACCCGGGGGCAGTTTTGAAAGCCGGCATGTTAGATTGCATAGACTCGCCGGAGGAAGGAGAGGTATCCTGATAATTGGAGTCAGATGAATTGAGAGGTTGGCGAATTAAACCCGCCAAAGGTAAAACAGAACGTAAATCGGAGATAACCTCAGCCCGACGCTTCCTGGTTACGTCAGGTAAGCCGGAGGAGAGCTCTACGTCCTTGCTGTTCTGGGTCTGCCTCCGGCTTTCAAACTATTGTTGCTTCAAAAGAAATTGAGGATCTTGATAAGCTAGAGGATGTGAAAATCTTACTTTCCGGGTCACCCTTTGGATTTTTTGCTTTGGCAAAGGCTCTGAGTTGGAGGAGATTATAGTTACCTCTTCGTCAATCGCTTGGTTGTTCCCCGTATCCTCCTGAAAGGATAAAATGTCAATAAAATAATGACAAAAGAGTCAGGAGAGTTAAGAATTACCTCTTCTTCATCATCAGAAGTGTCGTCCAATTTGAATAAATCTGAAGCGCTTGGCTTCTTCTTCCTTGAAGTTCCTGTTTTGGCGGTTTTTCTTTCAGTTCTCTTGGCTGCTCTGGCTTGTTTGGCAGCTTCATGGTCATATTTGACCTTCCAAAAGTTGTCATCGGCCTGTGGAAAAAGATAAGGGGTTATGAGTAAAAGCAAGGTGTAATATAGTAAAAAGTATTCATTGAGGTTGATGACTCACTGCGGGGGCCGGGTTCTTC
Source organism: Triticum aestivum (assembly GCF_018294505.1). Lineage (NCBI taxonomy): Eukaryota > Viridiplantae > Streptophyta > Magnoliopsida > Poales > Poaceae > Triticum > Triticum aestivum. The sequence goes on along the minus strand of NC_057795.1, from coordinate 418,146,172 downwards.
TTGCAGAAAGGAAGTAAGCCAAAGGCATTGCTGATCACCGTGCACTCTTTCAACAATGTTTGGGTCGTGGCCTCCACCACATCCTCTGGTAAGTCATCGGGGCTATGACACAGTGGGTCATCCTTCTCGCCGGAGTAAGTGCACATTAAGCCGGGGCGGCGGCTTAACGGAAGCACTCGCCAAGTAACCCAGACTCGGACTAGGTCGATGCCGTCCAAGCCATTTCCCAAAAGAGCTTTGATTTTTCTAATGGTGGGAGCAAGTGGCAGACATTCAACAGCAGTCAGTTTATCCGACAGCGGGTGGTTGGATTCAAGGCGCAGGGCGCGGAAGCCGGGCAGAGGACTTTCCTCAGCCGGAGAAGTGTCCTGGCAGTAGAACCACATCTGATTCCAATCCTTTGGGTGACTCGGCAGTTCAACATAAGGAAAAAGGCAGTCTCTCCGCCGCTGAATTGAGATGCCACCGAGTTCAAGACTGGGCCCGTTGGCACATTCATTCTGCCAGTTTAAATAGAATAGCTCTCTGAATAAAAGTATATTGGGCTCTTCTCCAAGGTACACCTCGCAGAAGACTTGGAAGTTGCAAATGTTTGACACAGAATTGGGCCCGATGTCTTGAGGTCTGAGGTCAAAGAAATGCAAAACATCCCTAAAGAATTTTGAACCGGGTGGAGCGAAGCCCCGGTTCATGTGATCAGTAAACATGATCACCTCCCCCTTTTTGGGTTAAGGCTTCTCCTCTGACGGGTTAGGAGCACGATAATACATGAACTCCTTTTTCTTGGGCAGATGGCCGGACTTCACAAAATCAGACAAAGTGCTCTCTGTAACAGTGGATTTGACCCAGTTGCAGGTCACGGGAGCTTTGGGAGCCTTGGGTGCCATTACGTAAATTGAAGCCTATGACAAAATAAGAGGTTCCGGTTCAAATTTAACCCAGAGGAAAACATTTTAAGTCTACTCAAGATGGCGGCTTAAGAAGGGGCCTAATGATATATGGGCAACTATGCAGTGATATCTAAGCCACTACAGGTATCAAGGGCAGTAAAATTTTCTTAAGTCACGAGAAACAAGCAAGGTTCACAGATCAGTATCATTTATTTAAACCGGCCACATGGACAGTCGTGGTTAAACAATATCGACAGAGGCAATTTTTTATTTAAGGGTGGAACAAACAGGTTTCACAAGTTGCGGCTATTATTTTGGATCAAACGGCTATTCTGAAAAGAAAAATTTCTAGACCTAGGACTGGTACAGATGGAGTTCAAAGGTTAAAACGGGGCCTCTGTGCGACGGAATGGGATCTATTTGCAGTTGGAAACGGGTGAGAAACAACCACCGCTCTTGTTCTACACTATCTGAAGATCAAAAGGGGGCATTGGAGGTAAAAACTATCAAGGGTTTGACTCAGGCGATTATGAACGCCGACGAACTCGAAGAAGCTTTAATGCAGATCTAAAAACAGGGGAAGAGGGGAACTCACAGATGCAGACTGGCTGCAGAGGTCCGCCGTTGTTGTTTTTTCTGGTCGGGATCAGGTTGATGCAGCGGCCGGAGTCGGTGAAGACGAGGAGCTTCACGGCGGTGGCGGCGGAGCTCGAGTAACAGAGAGACGGCAAGAGGAAGAGTGTCGGTGTCAAAACCGGCGGATCTCGGGTAGGGGGTCCCGAACTGTGCGTCTAGGCGGATGGTAACAAGAGACAAGGGACACGATGTTTTACCTAGGTTCGGGCCCTCTTGATGGAGGTAAAACCCTACGTCCTGCTTGATTGATATTGATATTGTGGATGTTTACAAGAGTGGATCTACCACGAGATCAAGGAGGCTAAACCCTAGAAGCTAGCCTATGGTATGATTGTAATGGTTGTTGTTGTGTCCTACGGACTAGAGCCATCCGGTTTATATAGACACCGGAGAGGGCTAGGGTTACATAGAGTCGGTTACAATGGTAGGAGATCTACATATCCGTATCGCCAAGCTTGCCTTCCACGCCAAGGAAAGTCCCATACGGACATGGGACGAAGTCTTCAATCTTGTATCTTCATAGTCTTGGAGTCCGGTCGATGATGATAGTCCGGCCGATGATAGTTCGGCCGATGATGGTAGTCCGGCTATCCGGACACCCCCTAATCCGGGACTCCCTCAGTAGCCCCCGAACCAGGCTTCAATGACGATAAGTCCAGCATGTGTGTAGTCTTCGGCGTTGCAAGGCGGGTTCTCCTTCAAGTTCTACGTACCTGCCGAACAGTGTCCGGCTTCCTCATCAATGTTGCGCGTCTTGGCTTCCACGCCCAATAACGGCCTTCTTCCACGCGTCGCGCGAATGTGAAAAGCCAGGGTGTCTTTTATGTTTTACCCCCTAGTTGTGCGAATAATCTGCCTATAAGGGAGGCAAGAATCCAGATCCAAATCACCATCTTCCTCCCGCAAATACTCATCGGAGCGCTTTCGACCAAGAATCCATTCCATCATGGACCGTCAACGCGGCTCCTCTTCTCGCGCTCCCAGCCCTTTGCCAGGAGATTGGAGGAGATGCTCTGTTCCGCACAACGAGCTGGTGAAGCTCCAAGCGGGGGGATATCTCCCTCCGGCCTTTATGGTTCCGGTTCGAGCCGGGCTGGCCACCTACAAAGGTGGGAAGCAAGCGGAGGTTACCCCAAGTCCCAACAAAGGGGAGCGGGTATGCTTCGTCCCCTATCTGATAAGGGGGCTCGGATTTCCTGTACATCCATTCCTCCGCGGGCTCCTGGAGTTCTACGGACTCCAGCTTCATCACCTCACGCCCGCCTCAATCCTGCATATTGCGGGTTACGTAGCTCTTTGCGAGCTATTCCTGGGCGTCGAGCCCCATTTCGCGCTGTGGAAGAGGTTGTTCTGCCTTGTACCCCGTTCTCACGAGGGGTCCATATATCAAGTGGGCGGCGCCGAAATATGGCGCATTGCCGGGACCGGATATCCATCCGGAACCCCTAAGAAGGCGTCCGAAGACTGGCCTTCGGAATGGTTTTATATAGAAGACGCTCCGCTGCCGGACCCTGTTCGGATCGGCCTCCCGGAGTTCAGCAATGCTCCTCTGAAGAAACGCCTTAGTTGGCGTCCGCGGAGCCCCCAACTGGAGGAAGACAAGAGCGTCCATTATTTGATGGGCCGAATAAGGTTACTGGCCCATGCCGGGTTGACCATGATTGGAGTCATGGCGACATGCATTATGCGGGGGGTGCAGCCACTACAATACAGGGGCCACCCCATGTGGGATTTCAACGGGGAGGACGATGCCACCCGTCATGGCCGCAAAGGGCCGGATTCGGTCGAAGATCTGGTGACGATCCTGTCCGGCCTGTATAAGGGGGAGAAGGAGGATTTCCTTCGGACGAACCCGTTAAATGGGTTCTCCATGAATAATCCCCGGCCTTGGGTAAGCGAACACTCTGCGTGCCCGACCCATGCTTTTTGAAACTTAAGTTTCTTATATTGTGTTCTTCTTTCGACGCAGGAGCTGCGCCGGATCGTGGAGGACATGCTAAGTCCAGCTCCGCAACCCGAGGATCCAGAGAGATCCCGGGATCCGGCCTCCGAAGAGGATCCGGACATAATGGTGGAGCTAATCGACGGGGTGTTCCACCAGCTCAGCATGGACAATGCTTTAGTCGCCATCACGGCCGACTATCCCGGACTATATCCGGCTTCCCAGGTGATTGCGACCGAAGTCCTGACACCGTCATTCCTTCCTTGCTTATTTCTGACCACCGTATACGATGGCGCTGTGCAGGAGGCGCCCCTAGGGCGAGAAGCCGAGCCCGCGGTGGCTGGCCAACAAAGGCCAGTCCGGACCAGTAGGCGGAAGAGGAGCGCGGCGCGGACTGAAACGTCGCCGCAAAGGTGTAGCTCACAATTCATTATTTAGAGCAACGTTCCTAGGAAGCGTTTGAGTGCTCATGACTTTTGTAGGGAAAAAAGCGTCCGCCGGACTGCGGGCGTGGAGGTTGCCAATCCAACCTCTACCAGCCAGGCTCCAGCACCTGGTCTGGAGGGGGAGGCGAGCGCAAGGCGCGAGCCGGACGTTCCTCCGACGGAGGATGCCGACAGACTGTCCGCCACCAAGTCTGAGGTGGAGAGTGCCCTGAATCACAGGCGCCGCCGGACAGTATTTCGTGACGCGTGCTTCTCCCCCGAGGCGTTGAATGCCTTTAACGCGGGGGACGCGCACCTTCGTGCTGCTCAAGATGGTTTTACCAGAGCCACGGAGCAGTATGTAAAAGACATACGGGTAAGAGAATTTAATAGTTGTATATGCCAGTAGCCCCCGAGACTTAAAGTAGTTATATTAACTGATTTAAGGATCATATGAAACGTAGGATCTTACCGAGAAGAATACCCAACTGTCTCAGGAGCTGCAAGAGTGCAAGGCCCAACTTGAGGCCGCACTCTCTGGCGCAGGAGGAAACACAGGGACCTCTCCTGGTAACGCATTATTTTAGAAAGATAAGTAGCGTTTGGCCTTTGCGCAAGTCTAAAAAATGACGTTGCAGGTGCTGCCGGACAAGATCCGGACAGGCAAGAACTTCTGCGCCAACTAAAGGCCGGCGAGAGGGTGCTGCATAAGGTGCAGCATGAAAGGAACAAGCTCCAGGATGCCCATGCCCAGCTTGGAGAAGAGCTGAAAGGCGTTCGGGCCGAGCTGTCGGGCTCCGTTAAGGAGAATCAGCGGCTTCGTCGCGGCATCTATAGTAAGTGCTTGAGCGAACTCCTTTGAAAAGAAGAGTTCGGCGAGGAAGTCAATTTGACAGAATATGTCTGCAGGTATGCTCACAGGTCGCCCTGCGGAGGAGATGCCCGTATCAACGGGTGATCAACTTCCCGAATTGTTGCAACTGATCGAACGAGTTCGGCAGGCAATGAGCGGCGTCATCCAGGCTTTATGGCCAGCCTTCTCCTTACCCGAGGGTCTTGGGGAGCTTGCGGAGAAGCTTCAGGGAGTGCGGCAGCGCTTCCATTTATGGAAGATTTCGGCCTGCCGCCAAGGTGCCAGGGAGGCCTGGGCCATGGTAAAGACGCGGTACAAGAAGGCGGATCCCAACCACATGGCCGAAGTCGGACCTGTGGGGCCCGATGGGAAGGAGATCCCTGTGAGTTTAGTATACGGCCAAGTAGAGCTGGCCGCTAAATTTTCCCAACAGGACTGTAAATTAGACAACCTGTTAGACGGGATTGAGGAAGAATACAATCAGTCGATTTGACAATGTATTATAAAATGACATATAAAATGCCTTCTAGCCGGATTGTAGATCGTTTGTCTTTGCCGACCTTTTCGCTTCGACCTCGGGACCCTAGAGTCCGGAGTGTGTCCGAATACCTTCTCGGTTATGAAACAACCGGGGTATGCATGGAGACCAGGCGTAGGGGTCATTAGTGCTTTATCAGACAAGTGCCCAACTAGTTATGTTATATTACATGGGTAGTAAGAAACATCTTCCAGGGAGAATAGTTCCGTTAAGGGTTCCTTTCCTCTGGGGGTGGCATGCCCTAAAGTGCATGTCCGGACTGCGAAAAAAGCAGAAAAACATCTGGGGGCAGATAAATAAGTGGATAAAAAATCATCTTTTAAGTCACCGACCGAATATTCCCTTAAGAACGCTAGCTTTCGGCTTCACCCAGTCTGAGGTACACATCCGGCTGACCCGGCAGTAACAATCGCAGAGGTGCTCCCTTTACCTCCTAGCCGAACAATCGGGAACGTAGGGGTAAGCACAGGAGCCAGGCAACCCAGCTTGGCCAAAACTTAAGTCATATCGATGCATATAATGGTGAATAAAAGGTACATGTGGAGGCTTGACACATGTGCTGGGCATGAAGCCCTTATAATTAAGCTTCTGGTAAAGAAGCCCCCAGGTATAATGAGTGCGGATAGCACATCAATTGCGCGCGAACGTTGCGCAAGTAGGCCCTTTAAGGCTTTGATGAATAGGGTTGAGAAGAAAAAGATAAACAAAAGGCAGCTGAAGTAAAAAAAAATTGGACGGGGGGAAAGGGACGAACTCTTAGTCCGGCGCTAGGCATAGAATCTTCGGAGGCGGGCTGCGTTCCATGGGTTCGGCTCGAGTCGGTTATCCGATGCATTTCGTAGACGGTACGCTCCGCCGGTCAGGACTTGATCGATGATGAAGGGGCCTTCCCATTTGGGCTTGAGCTTGTCCTTTTTCTTGTCCGGCAGGCGTAGAACTAGTTCGCCAACGTTGTAAGTCTTGGCCCGTACTTCTCTGCTTTGGTATCTTCGAGCCTGTTGCTGATAAAATGCGGAACGAGCCTTGGCGACGTCGCGTTCTTCCTCCAATGCGTCCAAGCTGTCCTGCCGATCCAACTCGGCTTCTCTTTCTTCGTACATGCGCACTCGAGGTGAGTCATGAATGATGTCGCAGGGCAAAACTGCTTCTGCGCCGTATACCATAAAAAATGGTGTGAATCCGGTAGTACGGTTAGGCGTTGTCCGCAGCCCCCAGAGTACGGAGTCGAGCTCCTCTACCCAGTGCGTGTCAGATTTCGTAAGGGACCGCACTAGTCTGGGTTTGATGCCGCTCATTATTAGACCATTTGCTCGTTCCACTTGACCGTTGGTTTGAGGGTGATAGACTGAAGCGTAATCGAGCTTGATGCCCATATTTTTGCACCATGATTTAACCTCGTCGGCCGTGAAGTTCGTGCCGTTATCGGTGATGATGCTGTGGGGGACACCGTAACGGTGTACTACCCCGGATATGAAGTCTATCACTGGTCCGGACTCTGCCGTTTTAACTGGCTTGGCCTCTATCCATTTGGTGAATTTATCCACCATGACCAATAGGTATCTTTGCTTGTGGGTTCCCCCTTTAAGTGGTCCAACCATGTCAAGCCCCCAGACCGCGAACGGCCAGGTAATGGGTATAGTTTTGAGGGCGGTGGGTGGCATATGGCTCTGATTAGCAAAGAGCTGACAACCGACGCATCTTTGGACTAAGTCATGAGCATCTGCCCGGGTCGTCGGCCAATAAAATCCTGTACGGAATGCCTTTCCTACAAGGGCCCGGGCTGCGGCGTGGTGTCCGCCTAGTCCGGCGTGAATTTCAGCCAGAAGGTCTCGCCCTTCCTCTTCGGAGATACACCTTTGAAGGACTCCGGTTGTGCTTTTCTTATAGAGTTCTCCCTCATGGACCTTGTAGGCTTTAGATCACCGGACTACGCAGCGGGCCTCATTATGGTCTTCAGGGAGTTCCTGCCTAAGCAAGTAGGCGAGGAAGGGTTCTGTCCACGGGGCAATTACTGCCATTATGTCGTGGGCTGAAGGTGTTATGTCATCGGCTGAATTGCCGGTTGGTGCGGCTTGTTCCGGTTTGTTATTTCCGGACTCCTCTTCCCATAGTACGGATGGCTTGAAGAGCCATTCCAGGAAGATGTTAGGAGGGACAGCGTCGCGTTTTGCGCCGATGCGTGCCAGTACGTCGGCTGCTTGGTTATTATCCCGGGCTACGTGATGGAATTCAAGTCCTTCAAACCGGGCTGACATTTTTAGGACAGCGTTGCGATATGCTGCCATTTTCGGATCTTTGGCGTCAAAGTCTCCGTTTATTTGGGATATTGCGAGGTTTGAATCCCCGCGCACCTCTAGGCGTTGAATGCCCATGGAGATTGCCATCCGGAGACCATGTAAAAGGGCCTCGTATTCGGCTGCGTTGTTGGAGTCCGTGTACATTATCTGAAGTACGTATTGGACTGTGTCCCCGGTCGGGGACGTCAATACGACGCCAGCCCCCAATCCGGCTAACATTTTAGAGCCGTCGAAGTGCATAATCCAATTGGAGTATGCGCCGTACTCTTTAGGGAGTTCGGCTTCGGTCCATTCAGCGACAAAGTCAGCCAAAACTTGTGACTTTATAGCTCGCCGAGGTTTGTAAGTTATATCAAATGGTAAGAGCTCAATGGCCCATTTTGCAATCCTGCCCGTCGCGTCGCGGTTGTTTATAATGTCGTTAAGTGGTACTTCAGAGGCCACTGTTATCGAACACTCTTGAAAGTAGTGTCGGAGCTTCCGGGATGCCATGAACACCGCGTATGCTATCTTCTGATAGTGCGGGTAACGGGACTTGCAGGGGGTTAACACAGTGGATACGTAGTATACTGGTTTTTGAAGAGGGAATTTATGCCCTTCTGTCTCTCGTTCGACGACGAGTACCGCGCTTACAACTTGATGCGTTGCTGCGATGTATAACAACATTGGTTCGCCCAGGTTGGGCGCAGCCAGGACCGGATTTGTTGCCAATATGGCCTTTATTTCTTCGAGTCCGGCGGTGGCAGCATCCGTCCACTCGAAGTGTTCGGTGCGCCTAAGGAGGCGATAGAGGGGCAATGCCTTTTCTCCTAGACGGGAGATAAAGCGGCTTAGAGCCGCCACGCATCCAGTCAATTTTTGTATTTGCTTGAGGTCTTTTGGGATATCTAGCTGTGACAGAGCTCGGATCTTGGCTGGGTTTGCTTCAATTCCTCTACCGGATACGATGAAGCCCAGCAGCTTTCCAGCTGGTACGCCGAAAACGCATTTTTCCGGATTCAGCTTGATGTCATATGCTCTGAGGTTGTCGAATGTGAGCCTCAAGTCGTCTACTAGAGTTTCGACGTGTTTAGTTTTGACGACTACGTCGTCTACGTATGCCTCTACTGTTTTGCCGATCTGGGTAGCCAGACATGTCTGAATCATGCGCTGATATGTTGCGCCGGCGTTTTTAAGTCCGAAGGGCATCGTGTTGAAGCAGAATGGTCCATATGGAGTAATGAATGCCGTTGCGGCTTGATCCGCTTCTGCCATCTTGATTTGATGATAGCCGGAGTATGCGTCCAGGAAGCACAATGAATCGTGCCCTGCAGTGGCATCGATGATTTGGTCGATGCGGGGGAGGGGGAAGGGATCCTTTGGGCAGGCTTTATTTAGGTCTTTGAAATCGACACATAGGCGCCAGGATTTGTCCTTCTTTGGTACCATTACCAGGTTTGCTAGCCAATCCGGATGTTTGATGTCTCTGATGAATCCGGCTTCCAATAGTTTGGCTAGCTCTTCTCCCATTGCCTGTCTTTTGGGTTCGGAAAATCGTCGAAGAGCCTGTTTGACTGGCTTGAATCCTTTTAGGATGTTTAGGCTGTGTTCTGCCAATCTGCGTGGGATTCCGGGCATATCCGAGGGGTGCCAGGCAAAAATGTCCCAATTTTCCCGAAGGAATTCTCGCAGTGCGGCGTCTACATCAGGGTTCAATTGTGCCCCGATGGAGGCCGTCTTTGTCGGGTCCGTTGGGTGGACCTGGAATTTTACTATTTCATCTGCTGGTTTAAAGGAGGTGGACTTGGATCTCTTATCGAGTATCACATCGTCCCTATTCACCGTAGAGCGCAGCGCGGTGAGTTCCTCTGCCGCTAGGGCTTCGGATAGTGCCTCTAAGGCTAATGCGGCTGTCTTGTTTTCGGCGCGGAGTGCTATGTCCGGATTACTAACGAGAGTGATTATTCCGCCGGGCCCAGGCATTTTGAGCTTCATGTACCCGTAATGGGGTACGGCTTGAAAAATTGTGAATGCCTCTCGTCCTAATATAGCGTGATATCCGCTGTTGAACGGGGCCACTTGGAACGTGACTTCTTCGGATCTGTAATTGTCCGGCGAGCCGAATACCACATCGAGTGTGATTTTTCCTGTGCAGCGCGCCTCCCGGCTAGGGATTATTCCTCTAAAGGTTGTGCTGCTTCGCTCAATGCGGCTCCAGTCTATTTCCATTTTTTGAAGGGTTTCCTCGTAGATGAGGTTTAATCCGCTGCCGCCATCCATGAGGACCTTTGTAAGTCGAAAGCCGTCCACTATTGGACTAAGTACCAGTGCGGCTGGAGCTCGGGCTGTTCGGAATTTAGGTTCGTCGCTGGCGTTGAAGGTGATGGCTGTGTCGCTCCATGGATTAGTTGTTGCTACTTGGTAGACTTCGGCAAGGCTGCGGATTGTTCGTTTCCGCATATTGTTTGATGCGAAAGTCTCGAAGACTGTTGATACCGTACCGGTATTGTTGGAGTGGTTTTCCGGGGCTAGAAGCTCCTCTCCACTTTTGGCCACCTGCCGTAATATCCAACATGCTCGAAGGCTATGTGTTGGGACGGCGCCTTCTGTACTGTGAATTTTACAGGGTCCGCTAAGCCATCCCTCCAGTACGGTTCCGTGCCCTCTATGGGGTATTTGCTTTTTGATTTTTGTATCTGGTGCCTGAGTGTAATGCACCCTTTTGTTGCGGACTAGGGTTGTATTCGGGGCCGGATTGTCCCAAAACTTATTTTCGGTTGTCCGGAAACTCTCCATCGCACAGTACTTTCGTACTATGGACGCCAGGTCGGCGAAGCGTGTAATTTCACGACGGCTGACGGCGTTCAAGATTCCCTCGTCCGTGCAATTATTGCAAAAAATTGAGATTGCGTTTTCCTCTCGGCAGTCCTTTATCCTGTCCATAACCAGGAGGAATCTGGCCCAGTAGTGATGTACTGTCTCAGCGGGCTCTTGCCGGATTAGAGATAGATCGCATATGTCTGGGCGGGTGGGTGGAATTAAGTCCGGAACCCTACCCATCTCAAGGCTCGAGGGCCGAGAAGTTTCCAAATTTGGAAGCTTGGATTGCTGGACGTTGTCCAACGAGTCTGGTCCGATGCCTGACTTTAAGTTCAGTGCTTGATCGAAGTCCGTCCCTCCGCGGGAATCCGGCATGGGGGGTTCGGGAGCCCGGACATGACTAGTTTTCAATACAGGAGAAGAGTCGCCGCATTGTTCCTCTACCACTGCAACGTGGTGGGTGACCTGGGGGGAGTTAATCTCTCTCAGATCGGTTTTAAGCCCAATCTGATTGTAGTCTGTAGCGACTCCCAGGGCGGCGATGCGATCCAAGAGCTCGTTTACGGACGAGAGCTCTATTGGATCCAGCCGCTCGGCGAATTCCGAGCTGACGTGAAGATTGCTTTTGACGACTTGAGAGGTCATTGTCGAAGCGGTAGCCGGACAGGCGGTCATAAGAAAACCACCTAGCCGGATAGTTTGGCCGGCGGCCAAGGCTCCTTTGGCGAAAATACCGTCCTTGAAGACGGGAGGAGGCATCCTTCCTATCGGTGACGGCATAGAGGAACTCTCAATGAAAGCACCAATGTCGGTGTCAAAACCGGCGGATCTCAGGTAGGGGGTCCCGAACTGTGCGTCTAGGCGGATGGTAACAGGAGACAAGGGACACGATGTTTTACCCAGGTTCGGGCCCTCTTGATGGAGGTAAAACCCTACGTCCTGCTTGATTGATATTGATATTGTGGATGTTTACAAGAGTGGATCTACCACGAGATCAAGGAGGCTAAACCCTAGAAGCTAGCCTATGGTATGATTGTAATGGTTGTTGTTGTGTCCTACAGACTAGAGCCATCCGGTTTATATAGACACCGGAGAGGGCTAGGGTTACATAGAGTCGGTTACAATGGTAGGAGATCTACGTATCCGTATCGCCAAGCTTGCCTTCCACGCCAAGGAAAGTCCCATCCGGACACGGGACGAAGTCTTCAATCTAGTATCTTCATAGTCTTGGAGTCCGGTCGATGATGGTAGTCCGGCCGATGATAGTTCGGCCGATGATGGGTGTCCGGCTATCCGGACACCCCCTAATCCGGGACTCCCTCAAAGAGGATGACCGAAAGGGGGGAGAATGAAAGATCTAGGTTGTGCCTATTTATAAGGGAAGACCGACTAAGATGGCGCGAGAAACAAGGAGACTAAACATCATTATCCAGCGGCCCCGACGCCTCGGTTTTTGGAACGGTCAGTAAAGGCAAAGATCCGTTGGAGGACATGGCAGAGTAAAATATGAATTTAAGTAAAGATGACGTCACGACGGGCTAACGCGGATCCAGAAGATGATGTCATGGCGGGTTAAAAACCTTTTGCACAGGCAGAAGGCTGAAGGTTTATTTCTTAAGGTATTTTAAGATTGACATGAACCGGTTCAAATCAATCTGGGGCCTAATGTTGGGGATATAACTATTTGTGTAAGCCGCCCAGGAGGGGCCGGGTTACGCAAAGAAGACTCATCAGAGAGAAGCCCAAGACCAAGCATGAAGATGGCAGTTCAATAAAGGGTCTAAGGCCCGCAGGTGGATTAAAGCCCATAGTGGTAAACCGTCATGAAGATATGACTTGTAACGTAAGGTAGAATTAACTAGTCACCGAGCCGGACACTGTCTATGAGTCGGCCGGGACTCTGTAGGCCGCAGGGCATCCACCCGTGTATATAAGGGGGCGACCCGCTGGCGGCTTAGGGTAAGAAACAACTCATCGAGAACAGGGCATAGCGTATCTCGCTCCCTGGTCATCAAAACATGAAGCAATACCAACCCAACTAGACGTAGGCCTTACCTTCATCGTAAGGGGCCGAACTAGTATAAACCTCTCGTGTCTCTTGTCCTAATTAACCCCTTCAAGCTTCCTAAGTTGCGATAGCTCCACGACTAAGTCCTTTCACTAGGACATTTGACGTGACAATTCCACGACAATCTTGGTCTTCAGGAACACATCGAGCATTTCCGCACGGTGTTCACCATTCTACGCAAGAATCAACTGTACGCCAAGGAGTCCAAGTGTTCCTTCGACCAACCTCGCATCAAGTATTTGGGCCATGTTATTTCCAAGAAAGGCATGGCGATGGATGAAAGCAAAACCAGTGCAATGCGCGACTGGCCAACTCCTACCAATGCCACAGAGCTGCATGGCTTTCTCGGCCTCACCGGGTATTATCGGAAATTCGTCCCTTGCTATGGCATCATCGCCAAGCCCCTCACCTAGCTCCTCACCAAGAAGGGCTTCGTCTCGTCCATGCAAGCTCAAGCCGCCTTCGACCTGCTCGAGAAAGCCATGGCGAACACGCCGGTGTTGTCCCTGCCAGATTGCTCTCGCCCCTTCACTATCGAGACGGATGTGTGCGACACGGGAGTCAGAGCAGTATTGGTTCAAGACGGCCATTCGGTCGCATACCTTAGCAAGGCATTGGGGGTTCGCAACCAGCGGCTCTCCATCTACGAGAATGAGTTCCTCACCGTGATCATGGCAATTGACAAGTGGCGCGCCTACCTCTAGCATGATCCCTTCGTCATCGTCACGGACCACAAGAGCTTGTGCAGCCTCGGCGAACAACCACTGGACACGGAGCTTCAGCGCAAGGCCATGTCTAAGTTGGTGGGACTACAATTCTCATTCAAGTACCTCCGTGGCATCGACAACGATGCAGCAGACGCGCTCTCTCGTGTTGGGCACCTACTCTCCCTCGACGCTCTGTCGACCTGCCAACCACAATGGCTGCAAGAGGTGGCCAATTCCAATGAGACCGATGCCGATGGTCAAGACCTGCTTCAACGACTCGCCATATGCAGTCCCAATAAGCAGGGCTATGAGCTTCGTCAAGGAGTCATTCACTTCCACGACAAGCTATGGATCGGAGCAAACACCGCCCTCCAAACCAAGCTGACCAGCGCACTCGATGCCAGCGTTGTGGGTGTCCATTCTGGAGTCACCGCCACCTACCAATGAGTGAAGAACCACTTTGCCTGGCACGGCCTCAAAAAAGTCGTGGATGACTTCGTCCACCAGTGCGACGTGTGTGAGGATGCAAAGCACGAGCACCTGAAGACCCCCGGGTTTGATGCAACCGCTACCTGTGCCCAAGGAGCCCTGGCACGATCGCATGATGGATTTCATGGAAGGCATGTTGGCGTCAGAGGGCTACCAAGTCATCATGGTCGTCGTTGACCGCTTCACCAAGTATGCACACTTCATGCCGCTTCTCCACCCCTTCACAACGGCCACCATCGCCCGCGCCTTCTGGGACAACGTGATCAAGCTGCACGGCATACCTCATTCGATCATATCTGATCGCGATCCTATCTTCACCAGCAACATGTGGCGTGCACTCCTGGATGCAACTGGCACCAAGCTCAGCTACTCGACGGCGTATCACCCACAAACAGATGGTTAAAGCGAGAGTGTCAACCAATGCTTGGAGATGTACTTGCGATGTGCAGTCCACGACACACCCAAGCAATGGCGCAAGTGGATACCGACAATGGAATTCTGGTATAACACCACTCATCATTCTTCGCTGGACACATCACCGTTCCAAGCTCTCTATGGCCACGAACCAAATCTGGGAGGGCTACCCTCCATTGCAGCCAAGCTACCAGTAGAAGAGGGACATGATCTAGATTGGGCAACACACAACAACAGACTGCATGCTCAACTCGCTCATGCACAAAATAGGTTCAAGCAAAAGACCGATAAGAATAGAACATAGCGCACATTTATGGTGGGCGAGCAGGTCCTACTGAAACTTCAGCCATACGTGCAGTTGACGGTGGCCAACCGCCCCAGCCCCAATCTCGTGTACAAGTTCTTCAGGCCGTTCGACATCATGCAGCGCATCGGTGCCACGGCATACAAGCTCAAGCTGCCAGAGGACAGTCACATTCTGATGTCTACTACACAACCTTCTTCTTGTAGACATTGTTGGGCCTCCAAGTGCAGAGGTTTGTAGGACAGTAGGAAATTTCCCTCAAGTGGATGACCTAAGGTTTATCAATCTGTGGGAGGCATAGGATGAAGATGGTCTCTCTCAAACAACCCTGCAACCAAATAACAAAGAGTCTCTTGTGTCCCCAACACACCCAATACAATGGCAAATTGTATAGGTGCACTAGTTCGGCAAAGAGATGGTGATACAAGTGCAATATGGATGGTAGATATAGGTTTTTGTAATCTGAAAATATAAAAACAGCAAGGTAGCAAGCAATAAAAGTGAGCGTAAACGGTATTGCAATGCTAGGAAACAAGGCCCAGGGTTCATACTTTCGCTAGTGCAAGTTCTCTCAACAATAATAACATAACTGGATCATATAACTATCACTCAACATGCAACAAAGAGTCACTCCAAAGTCACTAATAGCAGAGAACAAAGGAAGAGATTATTGTAGGGTACGAAACCACCTCAAAGTTATCCTTTCTGATCGATCTATTCAAGAGTCTGTAGTAAAACAACACGAAGTTGTTCTTGCCATTCGATCTATCATAGAGTTCATACTAGAATAACACCTTAAGACACAAATCAACCAAAACCCTAATGTCACCTAGATACTCCAATGTCACCTCAAGTATCCATGGGTATGATTATACGATATGCATCACACAATCTCAGATTAATCTATTCAACTAACACATAGAACTTCAAAGAGTTCCCCAAAGTTTCTATCGGAGAGTCAAGACGAAAACGTGTGCCAACCCCTATGCATAAGTTCACAAGGTCACAGAACCCGCAAGTTGATCCCCAAAACATACATCAAGTAGATCACGTGAATATCCCATTGTCACCACAGATAAGCACATGCAAGACATACATAAAGTGTTTTTAAATCCTTAAAGACTCAATCCGATAAGATAACTTCAAAGGGAAAACTCAATCCATTACAAGAGAGTAGAGGGGGAGAAACATCATAAGATCCAACTATAATAGAAAAGCTCGCGATACATCAAGATCATGTCGAATCAAGAACACGAGAGAGAGAGAGACCAAACACATAGCTACTGGCACATACCCTCAGCCCCGAGGGTGAACTACTCCCTCCTCGTCATGGAGAGCATCGGGATGATGAAGATGGCCAGCGGTGAGGGATCCCCCCTCTGGCAGGGTGCCGGAACAGGGTCCCGATTGGTTTTTGGTGGCTACAAAGGCTTGCGGCGGCGGAACTCCTGATCTTTGGTGTTCCTAGATGTTTTCGGGGTATATGGATATATATATATAGGTGAAAGAAGTCGGTCAGGGGAGCCACGAGGGGCCCACGAGGGTGGGGGGCGCGCCTAGGGGGTAGGGCGCGCCCTGGACCCTTGTGGCTTCCTCGAAGCTTCCCTGACGTCTACTCCAAGTCTCCTGGATTGCTTCCGTTCCAAAAATAACTCTCCCGAAGGTTTCATTCCGTTTGGACTCCGTTTGATTTTCCTTTTCTTCGAAACACTGAAATAGGCAAGAAAACAGCAATTTGGGCTAGGCCTCCGGTTAATAGGTTAGTCCCAAAAATAATATAAAAGTGTATTATAAGGCCCATAAACATCCAAAATAGATAATATAATAGCATGGAACAATCAAAAATTATAGATACGTTGGAGACGTATCAAGCATCCCCAAGCTTAATTCCCGCTCGTCCTCGAGTAGGTAAATGATATAAACTGAATTTTTGATGTGGAGTGCTACCTAACATAATTCTCAATGTAATTTCCTTTATTGTGGCATGAATGTTCAGATCCAGATGATTCAAGATAAAAGTTTAATATTGACATAAAAATAATAATACTTCAAGCATACTAACAAGTAATCATGTCTTATCAAAATAACATAGCCAAAGAAAGCTTATCCCTACAAAATCATATAGTTAGGCTATGTTTCATTTTCGTCGCACAAAATACTCCCATCATGCACAACCCCGGTTTCAGCCAAGCAATTGGTTCATACTTTTTAACACGCTTCAGCTTTTTTCAACTCTCACGCAATACATGAGCGTAAGTCATGGATATAGCACTATGGGTGGAATAGAATATGATGATGGAGGTTGTGTGGAGAAGGCAAAAAAGGAGAAAGTCTCACATTGATGAGGCTAATCAACGGGCTATGGAGATGCCCATCAATTGATGTCAACATGAGGAGTAGGGATTGCCATGCAACAGATGCACTAGAGCTATAAATGTATGAAAGCTCAACAAAAGAAACTAAGTTGGTGTGCATCCAACTTGCTTGCTCACGAAGACCTAGGGCATTTTGAGGAAGCCCATCATTGGAATATACAAGCCAAGTTCTATAATGAAAATTCCCACTAGTGTATGAAAGTGACAAAATAAGAGACTCTGTATCATAAAGGTCATGGTGCTACTTTGAAGCACAAGTGTGGAATAGGATAGTAACATTGCCCCCTATTTTTTTGGGCCTTCCCTTTTTTTTATTTGGCCTTTCTCTTTTTTTATTTGGCCTTTCTCTTTTTTTGGCCTTTCTTTTCAAGGGACAATGCTCTAATAATGATGATCATCACACTTCTATTTACTTACAACTCATGGATTACAACTCGATACTAGAACAAAATGTGACTCTATATGAGTGCATCCGGAGGATGGGCAATGAATCAAGAGTGATATGTATGAAAAATTATGCATGGTGGCTTTGCCACAAATACGATGTCAACTACATGATCATGCAAGGCAATATGATAATGATGAAACGTGTCATAATAAATGAAACGATGGAAAGTTGCATGACAATATATCTCGGAATGACTATGGAAATGCCATAATAGGTAGGTATGATGGCTGTTTTGAGGAAGATATAAGGAGGTTTATGTGTGATAGAGTGTATCATATCACTGGGTTTGGATGCACCGGCGATGTTTGCACCAACTCTCAAGGTGAGAAAGGGCAATGCGCGGTACCGTAGAGGCTAGCAATGATGGAAGGGTAAGAGTGTGTGTAATCCATGGACTCACATTAGTCATAAAGAACTCATATACTTATTGCAAAAGTTTATTAGCCCTCGAAGCAAAGTACTACTATGCATGCTCCTAGGGGAAGGGTTGGTAGGAGTTAACCATTGCGCGATCCCGACCTCCACTCATAAGGAAGGCAATCAAAAGAGCACCCCATGCTACAAATTTGTTACACAACTTTTACCATACGTGCATGCTACGGGACTTGCCAACTTTAACACAAGTATTTCTCAATTTCATAATTACCCAACTAGCATGACTCTAACATTACCACCTTTATATCTCAAAACAGTTATCAAGCATCAAATTGATCATAGTGTTCAATGCACTTTCTATGATAGTTTTTATTATACCCAACTTGGATGCCCATCGCATTAGGACCAATTTTATAACCAAAGAAAATACCATGCTGTTCTAAAAGACTCTCAAAATAATATAAGTTAAGCATGAGAGATCAATAATTTCTACAAAATAAAACCACCATCATGCTCTAAAAAGATATAAGTGAAGCACTAGAGCAAGATTGTCTAGCTCAAAAGATATAAGTGAAGCACATAGAGTATTCTAATAAATTCCAAATCATGCATGTCTCTCCCAAAGGGTGTGTACAACAAGGATGATTGTGGTAAACTAAAAAGCAAAGACTCATATCATACAATACGCTCCAAGCAAAACACATATCATGCGGTGAATAAAAATATAGCTCCAAGTAAAGTTACGGATAGACGAAGGCGAAAGAGGATATGCCTTCCGGGGCATGCCCAAGCTTAGGCTTTTGGTTTTCCTTGATTTACCTTGGGGTGCCTTGGTCATCCCCAAGCTTAGGCTCTTGCCACTCCTTATTCCATAGTCCATCAAATCTTTACCCAAAACTTGAAAACTTCACAACACAAAACTCAACAGAAAACTCGTAAGCTCCGTTAGTATAAGAAAATAAATCACCACTTAGGTACTGTTGTGAACTCATTCTAAATTCATATTGGTGTAATATCTACTGTATTCCAACTTTTCTATGGTTCATACCCTCCGATACTGCTCATAGGTTCATCAAAATAAGCAAACAACACCTAGAAAACAGAATCTGTTAGAAACAGAATAGTCTGTAGTAATCTGTATCAAACGTATACTTATCTAACTCCAATTTTTTTGAAATAAATTGGTGGACCTGAGGAATTGGTATATTAATAATCTGCAAAAATAATTAACCTAAAATCACTCTCCAGTAAAAAATGGCAGCTAATCTCGTGAGCGCTAAAGTTTCTGTTTTTCACAGCAAGATCATAAAGACTTCACCCAAGTCTTCCCAAAGGTTCTACTTGACACAAACACTAATTAAAACATAAAAACACATATAAACAGAGGCTATATGAATTATTTATTACTAAACAGGAGCAAAAAAAAAAGAATAAAAGTAAAATTGGGTTGCCTCCAAACAAGCGCTAACGTTTAACGCCCCTAGCTAGGCATGATGATTTCAATGATGCTCACATAAAACATAAGAATGGAAACATAAAGAGAGCATCATGAAGAATATTACTAGCACATTTAAGTCTAATCCACTTCCTATGCATACGGATTTTGTGAGCAAACAACTTATGGGAACAATAATCAACTAGCATAGGAAGGCAAAACAAGCATAACTTCAAGATTTTAAGCACATAGAGAGGAAACTTGATATTATTGCAATTCCTACAAGCATATGTTCCTCCCTCATAATAATTTTTAGTAGCATAATGAATGAATTCAACAATATAACCAGCACATAAAGCATTCTTTTCATGATCTACTTGCATAGAACTATCATGTGAAGCATAATCCAATTGAAAATTAAAATCATGATGACAAGTTTCATGGTTATGTTTATTATTTATGGCATACGTATCATCACAATAATCATCATAGATAGGAGGCATGCTTTCGTCATAATAAATTTGCTCATCAAAACTTGGGGGACAAAAAATATCATCTTCATCAAACATAGCTTGCCCAAGCTTGCAGCTTTGCATATCATTAGCATCATGGATATTCAAGAAATTCATACTAACAACATTGCAATCATGCTCATTATACAAAGATCTAGTACAATTCTTCTTCTAGCAATTGAGCACAATTTTCCTTTCCATCATTTTCACGAAAGATATTAAAAAGATGAAGCGTATGAGGCAAACTCAATTCCATTTTTAGTTTTCTTTTATAGACTAAACTAGTGATAAAACAAGAAACTAAAAGATTCGATTGCAAGATCTAAAGATATACCTTCAAGCACTCACCTCCCTAGCAACGGAGCCAGAAAAGAGCTTGATGTATACTACACAACCTTCTTCTTGTAGACGTTGTTGGGCCTCCAAGTGCAGAGGTTTGTAGGACAATAGCAGATTTCCCTCAAGTGGATGACCTAAGGTTTATCAATCCATGGGAGGCATAGGATGAAGATGGTCTCTCTCAAACAACCTTGGAACCAAATAACAAAGAATCTCTTGTGTACCCAACACACCCAATACAATGGCAAATTGTATAGGTGCACTAGTTCGGCGAAGAGATGGTGATACAAGTGCAATATGGATGGTATATATAGGTTTTTGTAATCTGAAAATATAAAAACAGCAAGGTAGCAAGCGATAAAACTGAGCGTAAACGGTATTGCAATGCTAGGAAACAAGGCCTAGGGTTCATACTTTCGCTAGTGCAAGTTCTCCCAACAATAATAACATAACTGAATCATATAACTATCCCTCAACATGCAACAAACAGTCACTCCAAAGTCACTAATAGCGGAGAACAAACGAAGAGATTATTGTAGGGTGCAAAACCACCTGAAAGTTATCCTTTCTGATTGATCTATTCAAGAGTCCGCAGTAAAATAACACGAAGCTATTCTTTCCGTTCGATCTATCATAGAGTTCATACTAGAATAATACCTTAAGACACAAATCAACCAAAACCCTAATGTCACCTAGATACTCCAATGTCACCTCAAGTATCCGTGGGTATGATTATACGATATGCATCACACAATCTCAGATTCATCTATTCAACCAACACATAGAACTTCAAAGAGTGCCCCAAAGTTTCTACCAGAGAGTCAAGACGAAAACATGTGCCAACCCCTATGCATAAGTTCACAAGGTCACAGAACCCGCAAGTTGATCACCAAAACATACATCAAGTAGATCACATGAATATCCCATTGTCACCATAGATAAGCACATGCAAGACATACATCAAGTGTTCTCAAATCCTTAAAGACTCAATCCGATAAGATAACTTCAAAGGGAAAACTCAATCCATTACAAGAGAGTAGAGGGGGAGAAACATCATAAGATCCAACTATAATAGCAAAGCTCGCGATACATCAAGATCGTGCCAAATCAAGAACACGAGAGAGAGAGAGAGAGAGAGAGAGACCAAACACATAGCTACTGGTACATACCCTCAGCCCCGAGGGTGAACTACTCCCTCCTCGTCATGGAGAGCGCCGGGATGATGAAGATGGCCACCGATGAGGGATCCGCCCTCTGGAAGGGTGCCAGAACAGGTTCCCGATTGGTTTTTGGTGGCTACAGAGGCTTGCAGTGGCGGAACTCCCGATCTATGGTGTTCCTGGATGTTTTCGAGGTATATGGATATATATAGGCAAAATAAGTCGGTCAGGGGGCCCACGAGGGGCCCACGAGGATGGGGGCGCGCCCTGGACCCTCGTGGCTTCCTCGAAGCTTCCCTGACGTCTACTCCAAGTCTCCTAGATTGCTTCCGTTCCAAAAATAACTCTCCCGAAGGTTTCATTTCGTTTGGACTCCGTTTGATATTCCTTTTCGTCGAAACACTGAAATAGGCAAGAAAACAACAATTTTGGTTGGGCCTCCGGTTAATAGGTTGGTCCCAAAAATAATATAAAAGTGTATAATAAGGCCCATAAACATCCAAAATAGATAATATAATAGCATGGAACAATCAAAAATTATAGATACATTGGACACGTATCACATTCACCCGGTCTTCCACGTCTCCCAGCTCAAGCCATATACACCTGACTAATCGCCAGTGTTCGCCGAGCTTCCTCGCATGCCAGACCTGGCTAGCGCTCTGCTCTAGCCGATCATCATTCTTGACCGCTGCATGTTCAAGAAAGGCAGCAACACCGTTGTCCAAGTCCTCGTCCAAAGGTCCTCACTATCCCCAGAGTCCGCCACCTGGGAAAATTATAGCATTCTTTGCCATCGCTACCCCATGGCGCCATGCTGGGAGGAAGAAGATGCTACCGCTCAAGGGGGAAATTGTCACACCTGATACAGAGGTATCGGTGGACAAGTAGTAGGAGAGAGCAAGTAGGCCATAGGCCTGGGTTGTGTTGGGCCGCATGTGGCCTAGGAACTAGCGTGTTGTACTTAACCCTATCGGGCTGAACAGAGAGACAGGAAATGAGATATCTCTGAAATCATTCTCACCTACTTCGTCTACCTCTCTCCCTTGCTCCTCTCCTCATTCCGATTCTCCCTCTTGTGCGGCCGATCCCCTTAACTAGGGTTAGGGTCGTCACAGATACGTCCCTTTTGCTTCTTGTTTTCCTATTGTTCTTTATAAGGTTTTTGATCAATATAACACTTTGTGGAGCAATTCTAATGCATTTTCTCTCTTAATTTGCAAGATTTACATAAAGAGGAAGATTGTTGGCAGCTGGGATTTTGGACCTGAAAAAGCCATGTTAGAGATACCTATTCTGCACATCTCCAAATGAGTTGTAATTTCACGGAGAATTGTTTTGGAATAAATAAAAGATATTGGTGAAACAAAATACCTGAGGGGGCCACCCAGGTGCCCATGAGATACCAAGGCGCGCCCACCCCCTGGTCGCGCCCTGGTGGCTCATGGGGCCCCTGGCCAGCCTCCAATGCCCATCTTCTAGTATATAGCCCATTTTCCCTAGAAAAAATAAAGAGAGGATTTCAATGCGAAGCGTCACCGTCTCGAGGCGAAACCTGGGTAGGAGCACATCTACTCTCTGGCAGAGTGATTCCGCCGGGGATATTTCCCTTCAGGAGGGGGAAATTGAAGGCATCATCATCACCAACAAACCTCTCATCATGGGAAGAACAATCTTCATTAACATCTTAACCAGCACCATCTCTTCTCAAACCCTACTTCATATCTTGTATTCAATCTTTGTATCAAAACCTCAGATTGGTACATGTGGTTTGCTAGTAGCGTTGATTACATCTTGTAGTTGATGCTAGTTGGTTTATTTGGTGGAAGATTAAATGTTCATATCCTTGATGCTATTTCATACCCCTCTGATCGTGAACATGCATAAATATGATTTTGTGAGTAGTTACTTTTGTTCTTGATGACATGGGAGAAGTTTTGTCATAAGTAATCATGTGAATTTGGTATTTGTTCGATATTTTGATGATATGTATGTTTTTGTTTGCCTTAGTGGTGTTATGTGAATGTCGACTACATGACACTTCACCATCTTTGGGCCTAAGGGAATGCACTGTGGATTAGTAATTAGATGATGGGTTGCTAGAGTGATAGAAGCTTAAACCCTAGTTTATGCGCTATTCCATAAGGGGCTGATTTGGATCCATATGTTTATTGTTATGGCTAGATTTATCTTAATTCTTCTTTCGTAGCTGCAAATGCTTGCGAGAGGGATTAGTCATAAGTGTGGAGGCTTGTTCAAGTAAGAACAACACCCAAGCACCAGTCCACCCACATATCAAATTATCAAAGTAGCGAACGTGATTTGAACAAATATGATGGAACACTGGTACAACGAGGTGCTATACAAATGGTTTTAACCCCTTTTCGCGACGGTGTTTTGAACCGTCACCAAGTGAGTGACTGTGATAGGGGGGTCCTTCCCACACAACCCAAAATCCGTCGGGGATAGGAAGCCATGATGCATACAGTTGTCCCTATATAACTGTTTCTGATATCTCGAATATCCCAAACGCTCCATCCTTGCATCTCATTTGTGCTCGCATTTCCATCGCAGTCGGTATTCTGTGGTGCTATGTATACGATGCACAACCCATCACAAACAGTTCATGATTATAGAACGTGTATGATAAGCAGACAATCACACACATTCACTTTTCCTGAACCGTATGTGATAACTAATTAAGAATATTAGCTAATGATTGTACGAGTGTCGGATAGGATTACGAAACGTCAAGCCGTCGTAACATCATCGTACATGATAGCTATCGCACATGCTATTTTGTGGTGCAACATTTACGATGTGTACCACATTAGAAACAGTCCATGGTTGCAAATCGTGTATGATAAGGCAACTATCACAAATGTTTAGTTTGCCCGCACCATTTGTGATATTGTCTGACATCGCACACGCTTTGCAAATGGCAACTGTGTGCATGGTCGCACATGTTTCCTCTCTCTGAACCCCGTTGGATTATGGTGTCTATCACACACGTTTGTGTTTTACCGACCGTGTGCACCGTAATTACCAACAGAGCATAATTTGACCCTAATTTAATTGCAGCTATTTAAATTTGTACCGAATTTGAATTTGAAAGTAGGATATAGCTTTATTCATACCCATTAGGTTCAAGCAACCAATGCATTATTCGATTCACAGGTACATATGTTCAAGAATTACATAAGAACCAAATAAACAATGATGAACCACAGTCGTATACTTGTACTATTAAAGACGGTAAAGAAAGAGGCAAAATACATTCTGGTTGCTGAACAAGGTGAAGCGGAATGCCCATATTGTCCCCCCCTCCATGCAGAAGGCACGAACAACTCTAGTCCAACCCCTTGTGACGGCCGACCACCCATCCTTCATTGTCTTCATGAACACATCTAGATAATCATCGTGTTCTGGTAGAAATACTTTAACCTTTGCATGCACACCAACACTACAAAAAAATACACTTCCGTGATGATACGTGTTTGGCACAGTAGGTCGCGTTCTCTGTCATGCATGTACATCCATGACGATTTTATGACAGAATCAAGATAGTCATACCTGTGTTGTCGTAGAAGTGTTCCATGACATTACCAAAATTATCATCACGGAAGTGTCCACTTCCATGACGATAAATCACGCGTCATAGAAGTGCTTTCGTCAAGGGTGAACGACACGTGGCATCCACCATAATGGGACGCCGTTAATCGCCATTAACCTATCAGGTCTGGTTTTTGGATCCGATAACCCGCTAACAGCCACGACCAATGCCGATTTTCCACATGTAAAATTCTCATTGACTGACGGATCCACACGTCAGCTCCGCGTTGGCACATGTGTCACTCATCCAACGGTCGAGATGGGCCTATGATATGTTGACACGTGGACTGGCCCAAAAGTGGCCCATAAAGTTTAAATGGGCTGGCCCAACCGAAGCCCATAAGATTTAGCGGACCATAATGGGCCGGCCCAGCTAAAGGCCCACAAAATTTTGCAGACCATAATGGGTCAGCCCAGCTAAAGCCCCACAAAATTTAGCAGACCATAACGGGCCGGCCCAGCTAAAGGCCCACACGATTTTGCAGACCATAATGGGCCGGCCCAGCTAAAGGCCTACAAGATTTTGCGGACCACAATGGGCCGGCCCAGCTAAAGGCCCACAAGATTCTACAGACCCTAATGGGCCTGCCCAGCTAAAGGCCCAACATTCTCTGTCAAATCGACCCGTCAACGGCCTGTCCTAAACTTGTCATCAACGCGGCCCATGGTCACTTCTGGCCCGTTAACAGTCCGCTAAGTAATTGGGCCGAATTACGGCGCGGTGTATTTCTGGCCTGTTAAAGGTCCTGCTTCATTTGGGCCTATTTACAGGCCATCAAAACTTTTGGCCCATAAACAACCGTGAAGGATTTGGGTCATATTCGGCCATGTCCGACATTCGTCCTGTTAGAGGCCCACTATAGATTTGGGCCACTTTCAGCCTGTTGTCATTTTTAGCCTGTTAACGTCGGACAAAAAACATGGGCCATATGTGGGCCAACGTCATATCGGGCCCATTAACGGCCCATATAAAAATGATGATAAACTAGCCCGACCAAAGTTCCGGCCTGTTAAAGGCCCGTGTATTAGATCGGCGATTTACGGCCCGTCCGAATTTCGGCCTGTCAAAGATCCGCATCGTAAATGGGCCACAATTTCGGCCTGCTAAGACCAGTGGGTTATTTGGCACAATCAGGGCCCAATCTCACTTTCGATCTATTAAAGGCCCATGTTTTTATGGGCTTGAGATATTTACACCTGTAAACGGCCTATTTTTACTGAGGGCCCAAATTATGTTTAAGCCTGTTAAAGGCCCACTATGGGCACAGGCCTACCAGAAAATATGAAAGCTTATGCTGATTTAGGCCCAGATATTTTTAGTGGGCTACATGCCAATTTCGGCCCGTAATAGTTTTTAGCCCAATTGGAATGGGCCCGATGAATGTTGGCATGTTGGGCTCCTATGAAGCTTTCGGCCGAATACATTACTAAGATAAACCTACACTATACAAAAATAGCATCGCAATTACTGTAGCCTGTGGCAGCATCATAAATGTTGTATCACAACAAAATAAATTCCAACCATACAACAAAAGGCATGTTGGCATAAAGTTTACAGTCCTTCCAGATAAAAGCACCATCAGATGTATAGAAGCACAAATCATTTGACCTGAGTGCTAATGTTTCAGGCTGTAGAATCTGATGGAGCAGCACGATCTTCACCTTTTTCCACCATTGCTCTTGAACAACGAAGCGAATGTCTGATAGTCTGGTTTCAAAACCATTCATATCTTGACAACATTTGTCAACCACTATTCTTGTTTCCAAAACGACGTCCATTAGGGATTGGACTTGTGTCTGGAGCACAGATACACTCTGTCTAGCAGGAAGATTTTGTTCAGTAGGCGATTTGGACGAGGTTACCTTGACAACCAACCCAGAATTACGCAGGAAGGTGCTTTTTACACTATTAGTGGAGAGATATTGACACACTGCAGCAAGAGGTTACATTGTGCCTGTGGTAGCCTCGTCACCTTCAGGTGGTTGTGGCTGTTCAATCATTTGTTCCATAGCTTCCTGAAAGTTTGAACTTGTAGATTAGTGTACCAGATAAGTTACTAATGAGACAAGAACAAACAAAGTAGGTTAAAAGTTTATACATAACTTATTTTGGTGAACTACTGTAATACATTAGCATGTATTGTAGTGCCAACTACATAACAAAATCACTTTCGGGACATATGTCCATGTAGCATGCCTACTGTATTGTCTATTTCCTCACATTCGTTGATATCTAAGGATAAAGAGACATAGTTTAAAGTAGGATGAACATAGTATGACATCATTCATATCATGGGCAAACAGATATAAAACAAACAGGCTATTTTATCATTGTGTGCGCATGTGAACATAGCAACTAGATTACAGATCAAGACCAAAAGAATATCCTTCATCTCTTTCAAACCATGTAAGGTGAAATGATACGTTAAGACAACTGTGTATAAAAGTGAACAGAGTAACTGACATTGGCTTCAAACCAAGTAGTTAAATGAACAGGAGTGAGGACTTACAACAACGGCTTGAACTGGTGTGCTCATGCCCTTCATCTTGCTGGTGTGGAAATCCTTGAAGATTTGCACTGCATTCGGTTCAGGTTCTTTTTGGTCTGCATGGGCTTTCCTCTATATTTGGAACAAGTCAATATAGATACGATAATATGGCACAAAAAAAGAAGGAAGTAGCAGCTATTTACAAGAGCCTCATAGTGTGCAATGTAGCTACGAGATCCTGTTGCCTGTTGAATTTCACTTTAGAACGGTTGGTTTTGTTCTTCAAACGGTTAGCCTAGAAGAAGATACACTTGTAAGGCACATACATAAATACAAGTTCAATATGTGGTCTGATCAAATATATATATCCTACCTGATACTTTGGATCAGACCAGTGTTTAACGAGGGTTGTCTAGTCTTCATCTGTAATATATTCCACTGGAGATATTTGGGCGATTTCATTGCTAGCCTTGCCTTCAAAGTGAGATTTTCTAAGGTGGTATCGATATTGTCGCAGAGTAGACTGAAAAACATGAGTGCATGCTTGTTTAGTTGCATCATCTTTCAGATCCAACTTGAACCTCATCTGTTGAAAAAAGAATGCGAGTCTTATTAGGAGGAAGCTAGAAAGTATGGGACAGAGCATGACAATATTACTAATTGCAATGAATAACATTACTTATGGATAAATGGTCAAGGAAGGTGTTAAACTGGGTATTGTCTTTCTCATTCCTGTACTAGATCCACGTTGGGAGGATACATGCATGACACCTAACGACAACGGCTGCCTCTAATACTAACTTGGCTGACTCTGTAGCATCACGTGGCCTTTTTAAACCTGCCTCAAAATGGATCTCCATTCTTCCTCCTTTAGATTTTGTTAATCTGTCAAGCATTATCCCTGATGTCTGTTTCCGCTTGCGCCGTGGTGCTAGTTCAACAACGAATATGGAAAGTGTTAGTTTACATCAAACTATGAGAGTATATATAAAGGAGCATGTAACTGCAACTTGACTCGGTCAGGTACCGTATTGGTGTTGATGCTCATGAGGTTCATTTGATCTTGCCAAGTCCTGTTGTGTCAGCAGTGCTTCGGAAGTAGTGTTAGGTGTGAAGGCAGCTTGGGAACTGGCCAGTTCCAGAGCAAATGAACGAGTAACTCGTTGAGATGCTGGTACAGTTGAAGAGGATGCTGCAGCTGGTAGAGCAGGTGATACTGTGTTTGTAGATTTAGCCGGTGGACTTGGACCTTCTACTGCACTATAAGTACCAGCAGAATCTCGACGGCAGATCCTTTTCCGTTTCACCCGACGAGTAACAATACTCCCTACTATATTATTTTCCTTGCTCTTTTTTGACTTTGCCATGTCAAGCCACACCCACAACACAAAAGAATAAAATCGCTCTTCAGAACTCATTGATGCATGATACAGACAAGCAATACTTTGATGTAAGACAACCATATGAGGATGGAATATGTAAGAAAAACAGGACGACATGACAGATTCACAACTACGATGTGCAAACTAAGCAGAAGGATTTTCAGGAAAATAGAAGTAATGCAAGCTAGACACCATATGAAAGATGCAACCAATATTACTCTGCCAAGTTAAAAGTGTCTTGTCATAAGTGGCAATTCGAAAAATTAGAAGCAGTACAACATAAAAATCAATGCAAGATGCAACCACTATCAAACTACCATGTTAAAAGCGTCCAACCATGAGTGACTGATGCGGGATACACAACAGCAGCACTTTGATGTAAGAACATGGTATGATAGATAGATGCAGTGTGTTCTAGACATAGAAAGCCATGTCATATGCACATGTATAACGTATAAACTCAGCAGGTGCAATTTAATCAAAATAGAAGAAATACAGGCTAGACAACATATGCAACATGAAACCAATTATCACACTGCCAACTTAGAGCAAGCACCTGCGATGGTGGAGTACGGGAGATGAACTCATCATGTAGACTTGGGACTTCAACTTCATTAGCAGTAGCAGTGGAAAATCTAGAGAGTCTCTGTTTGCGTCGGTGCGGAGGACCACCAACATCCCCTAACTTACTCTTTTCCTTCCTATTTTCTAATATTGCCTTATGAAGTCAAAACCACAAGAAGATGAATAAAATTAGCTCTGCATAACTGGTTGATGCATGATACAGATGAACACTACTTTGATGTAAGGCAAGCGCAGGATGGAAGGATGGAATATATACAAAAAAAGACAGCATTTCATATTCACACGTACGATAGGAGGATGGAATATGTATGAAAAAACAGTAAGTGGAAGGCATTTCAACAAGAAATGAAAGCTAGGCACCATATGAACATGCAACCAATATCACTCTATCAGGTAAAAAGTGTCTCATCGTAAGTGCCATTTCAAGAAATTAGAAGCAGTACAAGCTAGAAGACAATGCAAGATGCAACCTACATCACAGTCCCAAGTTAAATGTGTCTTATGGGTAAGTGATCGTTGCAGGTATAAGTTGTAAGCTACGCAGATGCAATTCAACATAATCAGAAGCAATACAACTAGACATCATACGAAAAATGCAACCACATATAACAGTTCCAAGTAAGAGCAAGCACCTATGATGGTGGAGTAGGGGAGATGTGCTCATCATGTACACGTACGTTCTAGAAACAGGAACATGTATCATATTCACAGACATTATGTGTAAAGTAAGCAGATGCAACTCAAGTTAGAAGCAATACAAGCTAGACATCATACACAACATGCAACCACATATAATAGTGCCAAGTTAGAGCAAGCACCTGTGATGGTGGAGTAGGGGAGATGTGCTCATCATCTACACAGCTACGTTGACTCTCCAGCCTTGTGTTGTCTTGCGAATCTTGTTGGGAGGATGGCAGAGTAGAATCTGTAGAGACCCCCTATTTGAGTTGCTCCGAAGGACCACCATCATCCACTGCCGGACTAATTTCCTTAAGCTGTAATGATTTTGCATTGTGAAGTCAAACCGATAAGAAAAAGGAATAAAATTCACTCTTCAGAACTCATTCATGCATGATACTGACGAACACTACTCGGATGAAAGGCAAACACATGATGCGAGGATGGAATTTGTATGAAAAACAGGATGGCGTGACATATTCACACCTATGATGTGGTACCTAAGCAGAAGGCATTTCAACAAATTATAAGCACTGCAAGCTAGACACCATATGAAAGATGCAACCAATATCACTCTTCCAAGTTCAAACTATATGGCGTTTCAACAAATTAGAAGCAGTACATGCTAGAAATCATATGCAATACACAACCAATATCACAGTGGCGACTTAAAGGTGCCTTATCATAAGTAACCGATGCGGGATATGCAAGAACAGTAGTCTGATGTAGAAACAGGAACACATGTCATATTTACAGGCATTATGTGTAAAGTAAGCAGATGCAATTCAACAAAGTTAAAAGCAATACAAGCTAGACATCATACGCAACATGCAACCACATATAATAGTGCCAAGTTAGAGCAAGAACTTGTGATTGTGGAGTAGGGGAGATGTGCTCATCATCTACACAGCTACGTTGTCTGTCTAGCCTTGCGTTGTCTTGCGAATCTTGTTGGGAGGATGGCGGAGTAGAATCTGTAGAGAACCTCCATTTCAGTTGCTCGGAAGGACCACCATCATACAATGCCTTGCCAATTTCCTTAAGCTTTATTGATTTTGCATTGTGAGGTCATACCGACAAGAAAAAGGAATATAATTCACTCTTCAGAACTCATTCATGCATGATACTGACGAACACTACTCTGATGAAAGGCAAAGTCATAATACGAGGATGGAATATGTATGAAAAAATGGACGGCTTGACATATTCACACCTATGATGTGGTAACTAAGCAGAAGGCACTTCAACAAATTAGAAGCACTGCAAACTAGAAACCATATGGAAGGTGCAATCAATATCACTCTGCCAAGTTAAAACTGTCTCGTCATAGGTGGCATTCATCAAACTAGAAGCAATACATGCTGGAAATCATATTCAAGATGCAAGCCAATATCACACTGCCAACTTAAAGGTGTCCCATCATAAGTGACTGATGCAAGATACATAAGAAGAATAGTTTCATGTAAGAACATGGCGTGATAGACAAATATAGTATGTACCAAAAATAGGAAAGCGTGTCATATTCACATGTATCATGTGTAAGCTAAGCAGATGTAGTTTACCCTATAGGAGCAATACGAGCTAGACACCATATGCAACATGCAACCAGATATCACACTGCCAAGTTAGAGCAAGCACCTTGGATGGTGGAGTAGGGGAGCAGAGACTTGGACCTTGTAATGCACTATCAGTACAAGGAGAATCGGTACAGATGCCCCGTTTACATTGCTGTAGAGGACCACCATCATCGCCTTCCTTACTCTTTTCCTTCCTCTTTCTTGATTTCGCCTTGTCAAGTCAAACCCACAAGAAAAAGGAATAAAATTTGCTCTTCAGAACTCATTGATGGATGATAATGACGAACACTACTTTCATGTAAGACAGACGCATGATAGGAGGATGGAATATGTATGGAAAACAGGACAGCGTGACATATTGACATGTATGATGTATAAAGTGTAAACTAAGCACAAGGTGCTTGAACTTGTTAGAATCAATGCAAGCTAGAAACCATATGAAAGATGAAACCAATATCACTCTGCCAAATTAAAAGGGTGCCCTAACAAATGTATTTGACCAAACTAGAAGCAATACATGGCAACAAGCTAGAAATAATATGCAATATGCAACGAATAAAGGTGACTCATCGTAAGTGATTGATGCAGGATATAGAAGAGAGGTAGTTTCATGTAAGAACAAGGTTAACACATAGATGTAGTGTGTACCAAAAATAGGAAGGCATATCATATTCACAGGTATAGTGTGTAAACTAAGCAGATGCAATTTACCCTAATTAGAAGCATTACAAGCTAGACACCGTATGCAACATGCAACCACATATCACACTGCGAAGTTAGAGCAAGCACCTGTGATAGTGGTGTAGGGGAAGTGTGGTCTTCAAGTACATAGCTACGTTCAATATCTTCATTTAGGCTTGCTGTTTATTGAGAATCATGTGGAGAGGATGAAATTGCATTCTTTATAAGAGTATTGCGTCTCATATTAACCCACGGGCATGACTATCTCATCATAAGCGATAAATGCAGGATACACAAGAACAGTAGTTTGATGTAAGAACATGGTGTGATAGGCAGATGTAGTATGTACCAAAAACAGGAAGGCGTGTCTGTCAGATTTAGGGTTCCGGCAGACCCTTGAGGTTCGAACACTGGGGTGCGCGTGAAGATCTCTCCCCTACCGGCTCACGTATCAAGTCTCGTAAAGGATCTAGGCTAGAAAGAAGAACACACAAGGGACACGAAATTTATACTGGTTCGGGCCACCATTGTGGTGTAATACCCTGCTCCAGTTTTGTGGTGTGTGGATTGCCTCAGGGGTTGATGATGAACAGTACAAGGAAAGAACAACCTCGCGAGGGGCTGTTCTTGAGCTGGTGCGATGAACTGCTTGGGAGAGTTCAGTCGCCTCTTGGATACCTACCCTCCTTCTAGATGCCTCTACTCTGTGGTGGCTAGTCCTATTTATAGAGGGAGGCCCTGAGCCTCTTCCCAAATAATGAGCGGGAAGGGCGCCAACAATTGGCCATTTTGAAGGGGAACATCTAGTACACTTATCCTGACTAAAGTTGGTCTTCGGCTGCCAAAGGCTCTGACGATGACGCCGTCCTGGGCTGCACGATGACCCCCATCCTGCCGTTCTGCTGGTCTTGGTCTTGTTGCACTAAAACGGTAACCTTTGCCTGATGCCTTGGCCTGTGCTTGCCCCCTTTGCACCAAAGGGGAAACAAGGACACTGCCCAGGTCGACGCCCGCCTAGCGCCTGCCTGGTCTCAGTCATCATGGCTTGCATCACGGGCTCCTAGGCACCCTGCCTTGATCGCGAGCCTACCTGATGAGGCTGCGCCTGAGGAGGCTTCCTATCGTGTGCCCTGCGAGGCTTGGCTCCTCGCGAGGGTCTTGAGCTTTAGTCGATGAAGATGGGTCGCACTGGGCCCCCTACTTGAGCCACGCCGCAGGCCGCAGGCAGGCAAGTCTGGGGACCCCCATTCCCAGAACGCCGATAGTAGCCCCCGGGCCCAAGGCGCGCCCGGACTTGGCTTAGCAAAGAAGCGAAGGGGCAAGTGCGAAGCGCCGTGTGCCCCAATAGCCTGCGGCCTTGGGTGCCGCGTGGCGGTTGATTGGACATGGGCGTCTCCGCTTCCCCATGATGCCTTATTATACGCTCGGCTTGGCGGACCCGTGGTTGCACATAGCTATTCTTCTTTCGCCGTCCGCGCGCTTCCTGTCCTTCCTTCTTCCTCCGGCTCCATCCTCCGCCTTCAATCCGGCACGAGCTCTCCCATCTTTCCATCGCCATAGCGCCAACGAAGAAGGAAAAGGGGAAGAAGCCCGCGCCTTTGTCCCGCTTGCCTCTGGTGACGGCCCCCACCGTCGATCGATCAATCATACTCAATCCCGAAGCCTTGAACAAGGTCCGCTCTGCTCTTGCCACCATCTTCAATGAGTGCAGCAGGACCACGGTCTGGCCTGCGTCCCATGCCTCCTTTGATAGGGTCATCATGGAGGTCCGATTCTTCGCCGATGCCCTGTGGGCGGGTCTGGTTCCCCCTTTTTCCACTTTCTTCAATGCGGTACTCTCCCATTATCAGATCCACATGATGCACCTCGGGCCTGAGTCCATTACCCTCTTGTCTGTCTTTGCTTTTGTTTGCGAGGCAATGGTGGGCATTCCTCCTTCTGTTGCCCCGCTGCGCCACTTCTTCTCCTTGCACCTGAGCAAACCTGCTCAATGCTCGGGGTGTGTGTGCTTCTTAGCCGTGCCAGAGATGGCTACTTCAGGGATCGATTTCAGCCTTCCTCCCTCTGAGGCCAAGTTCACAGAGCGGTGGCTATATGTGGATGTCGGGGTGCCCAGCCCCCTGCTCTCGCACCTGGCCTTGCCTACTGTTCCTAACTCAGGCTGGGGCCATGAAACGCTCGCGAGCCACCGGCTCGCCTTCATCTGGTGCCGCTTCAAGAGTTTGAGGGTGCTTGACATGACGGCACCCAAGGTGGTGAAGGAGTTCCTCCAGCGTCGCATTGCCCCTCTCCAGCGCCACTCTCGCCGGATGTGGGACTTTGCAGGGCACAAGGACCGCATGCGGCTTTAGGAGGAGGACCTGGCGCATGAAGCGCTGAGGATGGTGCTCAAGGTCCTGACTGGTGATCCTTCCCTAGGCAGCCTTCGACATGGTGGTGCCCTCTTGTATCTTTGCTCGGGCAGGGCCGATTTTGTGAGGCAGATGCCCAGCTTTGATGAGTGGGGGCTACGCCCGGCTGGCCTCATGGGGCCCCGCAAGAATCCAGTTGCTGTGATTGCTCTTCCGGTCGCCCCAAGCGGCTCTGTCTCAGGTGAAGGAACGGGGAGATGAGAACCGCCGGGAGCCGAAGGGGGTGATGTCGAGATGCTGACACCGTGCGGAGCCCCAAAGGTGGCATCTCCCAAAGCCTGTTATGGAGCAGCAGCAGGCGAGGAGTCGCGGCCTTCGGCTCCTGAGTCTGGGGCTTCCGAGGCCCCGACCGTTCCTCACGAGGCGGCGGCTGGTGGCGTTCCCCAGGCCGATTCCCCTCGCGCTGATCACCCTGACGCCTCCTCCACGCCATAGTCCGACCCTTGTGCCGAGCGCCTGGGCCAGTTCCGCGTGGACTTCGAGGCCCTCCGCAAGAGGAAGGAGGACTCGGGTGGCGATGATCGCCCTTGCCGCCTGTTGAAGCGCAGGAAGTACTTTGCCATGGACGAGTAAGTCCTCTTCTCTCCCTGTTCCTTTACTTTACTGTCCCTGCGGCTGACCGCGGCCTTTCAGGGCCCTTCCTACCGAATTCGCGGAGACTGCCAAGGAGTCATTCCCCCAAGCTTCGTCTTCATCGCCGACCTTGGGCATGCCAAGCTCGAGCAATGCCCCCGCTGATGGGCTGGTCAGGGAAGTGATCCGTCCCGCAGGCCACCTAGAGCCTGCGCGCCTGCTGTGCTCTCTTCACGAGTTCTCCTGGGGTACATGGAGCTTGCCCTGCGCTCCCCCCTGGTCGTGGATGGTGACTGGCTGAGGTCGGTCTTGAGTTCCTCCTCTGGGAATGGACCGGCGCCAAGTTGGATTCCTAGCGAGGTCCGTCTGGCGATTGCTGGGGCGCTAGCCCCCAGCCCCTCACGGGAAGGGGGCATGCCGCCTCAGGGCCCTCCGTGTTCGCCAGCGGCGGAGGATGACACCGGGGACGTTCTCGGGAATGCTCGGGAGCACCACGCCCTTCGCCAAGAGTTTCTTCAGAGGGCCGCTGATGCAGTGAGCTAGCTCGGCGTGGAGTTTGCTGGCGAGGATGCGCGCCTTGAGGCCGAAGGCCTGCGCCTCGCTGAGGAGAGGCACAAGCTGAAGGTTGCCGTCGCCCTCGCGTGTCACCAACGTGACCTTGACAACGCGAGGGCTGAAGCATCACTGGCGGCTTCGCGGGAGGCCTGCACCCAAGCCGCCGAGGAGGCTCGGGAAGCAGACCAATGGTGCAAGGCTGTAGAGGAGCACGTGTGGGAGCTCCAAGCCTGGAGCAACTCTCTAGAGCAGCAAGTGGAGTTGCGTCAGGCGGCCCTTGTGTCGCTGAAGGGGGCTTCCGTTGACCAGGCGGAGCTTCACAAGCGTGAGGATATGCTGACGCTGGAGGCTGCTGAGCGCGCCCTTGACCTTGAGCGGTTGGAGACGAGGGAGCGTCTGGTGACTCGGGCGGAGGATGACGTCAGTGCGTGGGAAACCCGAGTCCAAGAGGAGGTTGATCGTCGCGTGGCGGAGGCTCGCCTGAATCTTGAACATGAGCACGAGGAGAGGCTGGAGCTGATCAGGGCCGAAGCTGAGGGTAGGACCGCTGCCCTCAAGGCCAAGCTGGATGAAGTGGCGCGGCGTGCGGACGCCTCCAGGGCCACCCTTGGCGCAGCACAGACGGAGCTGGCCTCTTCCCGCACTGAGGTGCTTCTTCTCCAACAGAGGGTCGATGGCGCCGAGGCTGTGGCGCGGCGGAATGAGGACAAGATCCGTCAGCGGTAGACCCTGGAGCACGTGCATGCCCCCATGCTTCGAACACTCAGGGAAAGGGCGAACGCGGCCCTGGGCAACATATGCGAGGCGGCCGTTGTGGAGCCCCGCGTAATCAATTACGCTGGCAACCTCCGGTTCTTCACAGATGTGGTGACGCAGCTAGAGACCCGCTCTGACAGGGTCCGTGGGCTCGTTGAGGAGAGGAGCCGAGCCTTGCTTGGGCGTGCTTTTTCCCGGGTTTTCAGTTATCTTCAGAACATGGATCCCCATTTCGACTTTGATGCCGCCATCGCACCGGTGCCCATAGCCATCCAGGGCGATCTGGCAAATTGGGTGGAGGACAACGTGGACGCCCTCGTTAGGGCCTTCGCCACTGAAGACGATGGCGTGGTCGTGGCTGCTGATGAAGGCGGCGTGGTGAATGATCGGGGCGCCGAGGACAGCGACGACATGGGTGATGATGGGGCCAGTGACACCAGTGATGACTTCGGGGGCACCCCTGAAGACGCATTGGGGGACTTGTCTAATTGATCGTGTGTCACCTCCGCTGTTTGTCCTGCGCGAAAATAGTCGGGCTTGGCCCTGAAGGTTGTAAGAGCATTTTGGGAGGGGGAGCCCCTCGTGTAAAGGTTTGCGGTTGGTGTCCTTGTAGACATAATGCCGCATGCATGCTTATGCTGAGCCATTGGCCCTATGATGGGCTGGTTGACTTGTTTACCTTTGGCACGGATGGGTCCCAAGCGATCCTGCGGGGGTCGCAATGCCCCAAGTGTCTTCTAAGTAAACCCATTGATCCCGCGATGAGACCCCCTGAGGGGGTGCGGCGGCAGGGGTCCGGATCGTAGCCTTGCTTGGCCTGGCCCGACTCGTGAGGGGCTCGCGAGGGGAGGCATCTAATGGTAACTTTGGACACAAAGCCGAAACCAGAACACGAGAGATTGCTCGAACGAGACTAAACACCCCTTCCCCAAACACACGCAAGTCTCAAGCTCAAATCCAACTTAAATTCAAATCGAAGGAACTTGGCAACAGAGAGAAAAGCAAAAAGCAAAAAGGCCACGTCCGGCACCTAGTCTAGTCTTCGACGTCTTCTCACCAGCGCGGAGCTAAGTGCTGCCACTGGGCGTGGGCGGGAGCCCCCGAGGCCCGAGGGCGGCTCTCCGGAGACTCCGGGGGGTGTACAACCCCACTCATTATTACGTGAGTGTCACAGGGCGGCGAGCTTCACAGGCACTAGGCCTTCTTCACAGGTACCGGCCTTTCTTCATATCGCCAGATGAGGGCCCCGCCTTGCGCCACACTCTACCGCCATTGACGGTGACCGGAGACCAAGGACAACGCCAATGGGATAGAGCGGTCGCCAGCGGTTCCCTCGACGACCACGGGTCCTCTGCCGGGGACAGGCCCTGAGGCACCTCCCCGGCAGAGGGCCTACCTCCTGAGAATGCCTTGTGCCGAGTGCCGCGGGGACGAACCCGGATCTCGGAACCTCTCCTGCAGCCCCCGGTGCCCTCCTCCCGAGGGGTAAGGGGCTGCAGGATTGAGGCAGCCATCTGCTGCGGCGACCTGTACCTCCTGCGACCGATGGTTAGCATAAGCTTTCTCCTAAGGAATTAGTGGTACCAGATAGTTGCTGCCACTGGCGCGGTCATCATGGCCCTCTTGGGGTTCCCGAAAGAGCTCAGCTTCTGGTGTCTCCTCGCCCCAGCCTGGCCCGAGGAACGAGTCATGGTCTTCTTCTAGTGCACACTCTTGATCCACCATGTGGGGCACGTAAGCTTCTAGGGCTACCGCCCCGCAGGTCTCGCCGTAGTGCCCCACATGCCACGCAGTCCGGCCTGGAGCGTTGTCTTGAGGGTGGTGGCGTGGTGGTCCGCCAAGGCCAAAGGTCGCGGCGTGCACTCCTTCGCCGGCCGGAGATGAGGTCGGCGCGACTTGTCGCCTGGTGCTGCCGGCCAGGTCGGCGTTGAGTAGGCCCTGGAGCCCGCTTGGAGTTGCATGGGCGCGTATGGGGCTGCTATACGGCCCACTCCGAATCTGGGGAGGCAGCTGGACGCAGAAAGGAAGTGCTCCTGAGGCGGCGACATCTAGGAGCTCGGCCACTCGCTCCAACAACACGTCACAGCCACCCTCCGGCAGCCGGCACCGTAGCAGCCCTCGGGCCACCGAGAGCGCGGCCCTGGAGTTCGCCTGCTCCCGTCGAGTGTGCGGTGCTGTGGTCGCGGCGTGGCTTGAGGCTTTTGCTGCTAACCGCACCTGCCGCGGCGTGAGGGCAGGCGGTGTTTGGCCGCGTCGCCCGCGCCTCGCAGCACCATGCGGAGCGCGAGCTGCCTGAGGTGCAGGGTTGAGGTTGCCCTGGGCCGGCGGCATGGCGTGGGCGGGCCACACTGCCCAGCGGTCGGCGTTGGCTGTCGGTTCACTTGACATCAGAACGGCGAAGCGACGGAACGCGAGGTGATAGAAGAAGGATTCCGGCGCACCCCTACCTGGAGCACCAAATGTCGGATTTAGGGTTCCAGCATACCCTTGAGGTTCGAACACTAGGGTGGGGCGCAAAGATCTCTCCCCTATCGGCTCACGTATCAA
Source organism: Triticum aestivum (assembly GCF_018294505.1). NCBI lineage: Eukaryota > Viridiplantae > Streptophyta > Magnoliopsida > Poales > Poaceae > Triticum > Triticum aestivum. Next base: position 418,107,320 of record NC_057795.1, on the reverse strand, counting down.
GTCTCGCAAAGGATCTAGGCTAGAAAGAAGAACACACAAGGGACACGAGATTTATACTGGTTCGGGCCACCATTATGGTGTAATACCCTACTCCAGTTTGTGGTGTGTGGATTGCCTCAGAGGCTGATGATGAACAGTACAAGGAAAGGACAACCTCGCGAGGGGCTGTTCTTGAGCTGGTGCAATGAACTGCTTGGGAGAGTTCAGTCGCCTCTTGGATACCTACCCTCCTTCTAGATGCCTCTACTCTGTGGTGGGTAGTCCTATTTATAGAGGGAGGCCCTGGGCCTCTTCCCAAATAATGAGCGGGAAGGGCGCCAACAATTGGCCATTTTGAAGGGGAACATCTAGTACACTTATCTTGACTAAAGTTGGTCTTCGGCTGCCAAAGGCTCTGACGATGACGCCCTCCTGGGCTCCACGATGACCCCCATCCTGCCATTTTGCTGGTCTTGGTCTTGTTGCTGCGAAAGGTAACCTTTGCCTGATGCCTTGGCCTGTGCTTGCCCCCTTTGCACCGAAGGGGAAACAAGGACACTGCCCAGGCCGGCGCTCGCGTGGCGCCCGCCTGGTCTTGATCGTCATGGCTTGAGTCACGGGCTCCTCACGAGGCACCCTGCCTTGATCTCTCCGCCTCCTCGCGAGCCTGCCTGATGAGGTTGCGCCTGAGGAGGCTTCTTGGCGTCCGCCCCGCGAGGCTTGGCTCCTCGCGAGGGTCTTGAGCTTCAGTTGATGAAGATGGGTCGCACTGGGCCCCCTACTTGAGCCATGCCGCAGGCCGCGGGCAGGCAAGTCTGGGGACCCCCATTCCTAGAAAGCCGATACTGTCATATTCACATGTATAATGTGTAAGCTAAGGATGTGCATTTTAACAAATTAGGAGCAATACAAGCTAGGCACCATATGCAACATGCAACCAGATATCACACTGCCATGTTAGAGCAAGCACCTTGGGTTGTGGAGTAGGGGAGATGAGATTTGGAACTAGCACTGCAGTATGAGTAGCAGGAGAATCTGCAGAGATCATCTATTTCGGTTGCTCCAGAGGACCACCATCATTCCGTGCCTTCGTCCTTTCAGATTTTGCCTTGTCAAGTAAACACACAAGAAAAAGGAATGAAATTCGCAGTTCCAAATTCGTTGATGCATGATACTAATGAACACACCTTTTATGTATGGCAACCACATTGTGGGATGATGGAATATGTATGAAAAATGCTAAGCAGAAGGCATTTCAACAAATTGGAAGCAATGCAATCTAGACGCCATATGAAAGATCCAACCAAAATCACTCTACCAAGTTAGATGTGTCTCATTATAAGTGGCACTTCAACAAATTAGAGGCAATACATGTTTGAAATGATATGCAAGATGCAACCAATATTACACTTTCAACTTGAAGGTGTATCGTCAGAAGTGATTGATGAGGGATACACAAGAAAAGTAGTTTGATGTAAGAACATGGTTAATGGAAAGACGTAGTATGTACCAAAAACAGGAAGGCATGTCATATTCACAGGTATAATGTGTTAACTAAGCAGATGCAATTTACCCTAATTAGAAGCATTACAAGGTAGATACCATATGCAACATGCAACCACATATCACACTGCCAACTAAGAGCAAGCACCTGCGATGGTGGTGTGGGGGAATTGTGGTGATCAACTAGAGAGCTATGTTGACTATCTTCATTTAGCCTTGCTGTTTCTTGAGAATCATGTGGGGAGGATGACACTGCACTCTTTAAACGAGTAGGGCGTCTCACAGTAACCCACTCGGGTGACTGTCTCATCGTAAGTGATTGACGAGGGATACAAAAGAGCATTAGTTTGATGCACGAACATGGTTAATATACATATGTAGTATGTATCAAAAATAGGAAGGCATGTCATTATCAAAGCTATAATGTGTAAAGTAAGCAGATGCAATTTAACCAAATTGGAAGCAATACAAGCTAGACACCATATGCAGCATGCAACCACATTTGACAGTGCGAAGTTAAAGCAAGCACCTGGGATGGTTGTGTGTGGCAATTGAGATCATCAACTGCAGAGCTACGTTACTGTCTGCAACTGCTGACACTGCACCTATTAGAGCGCTGAAACGCTTAGTGCTTATCTTCGAATTACACTGGAGCAACTTCTATCTTTTCTTTTCTGCATTCATCAACACTGCGTTAGAGTCTGAAATACCCATGCATAAAAAGCAATAGTGTGAGTATGGGTGAAGTGTGTGCACAATTAGTACAGTGTAAAGGTAGCAGATAGCAGGTCGGTGAGAAATAAATGACGGGAGAGATATGATAGCTCTACAACATGCATGGCACACTAAATTACTACAGGATTCCATAAAAATAACAGTCGACTGGAAACAAATAGGCCAGTCCATTTCTTCTGCATCATCCGATGTACAAAGAACGGGCAGATCGCCTTTATCTACCTCCAGCTAGTCAGTGTTGACGATCTTCCTCGAAACGCCAGCGACCACCATCCCAGTATTCCTCCCCTGCCTGCGCCCTCCCCTCGACCTCACCGCACCGCCGTGCTTGGAACCGCCCCCCGGCCATCCATTCAAGCCCGCCGACCTCCGGATCGGGCGCAAGAGCTCCTGCACCCCACACCCCTATGATAGAGACCGATGCGCCGCTTCCCCGGGGAACAGACGGACTAGGTGCTCCGCGCGCCTAAGAGGGTGCTGCTTCTTTTAATTGTGGTTTGACTGACCCTGAATTGAAATCCAGGCGGGCTACTGACCTCTAGCAAAGGTGAAATAGTAAAGGAATGAAACCTTGTGCATTTAGTATCACAAAGAAGATGCAGTAAGAAGCGCTCAACTAGTTTCTTTCGTGGGATGAATATGGTGTAAACAGAGACGTAAGATTTGCACAAATAAGGGAATAGGAGTACCTCTTTCTGCTGGCAGTGCTGTGTCCTCCTTCTGTTTTTCCAATGATCTTCTTGTGGTTCGTTGGAAACGAGAAGTTGTGGAGGACGGTGGAGCCTTGGACCAACCCATGGCCAAGTTGTTGAGTGTGGTGTGGTGGCCGTCTGTCGGCGGCGGGGAACCAGATCCGAGGCGGCGAACGATGGCGTAGCGGGAACAACTCCTGTGCGGTGGACGGTTGCGACAGTGGAGCAGCAGCAGTGAGGCGCAGGACGGCGTGGTCGGAGTGGTTCTGGTACGGCGGATGTCGGTGTCAGCATCGTGGAGGCAGCTCTGCCTCGGCTTCAGCTGCTAAGTCCTTGAGGGTGTTGCGGTTGCAGTTGCGTTGGACGATGACATCGGGGTACCGGCTCCAGCGTGATGGAGGAGGGCGGTGATGGATTGGCCACTATGGGGTGGAGGATAGAGGAGGCTGGGGTTTCGCGGCTGGTGGAGAGGGTGTTTTCGTGCCCACAGAGTATGAATGGGCAACGGAGGGAGGCGGGGAACTAAGGGGGAACAATGTTTCGGTTTGAGACGCGCTTGTTTGAAATTTGGGGAAAGTTAGAAACTTTGCCCCCATCTAAAATTTCAGACATATTGCGGGTTGGGGGTAGGATAGTCATGTCAGGTGTCCCAAATGTGGGCGGAATAGATTTCGGCCGAGCACATGGGTGTTTAGGCACCCATGGCGTATGAATGCTTCTCGGAGGCGGTTGAGACTAGCGTCTTGGTGAAGTTACAAACCTACCCCGGTTTAGACCTTTGGACATCGGGCCGATAGGCTACACGGGCTAGAGTCAGGCAGTAATTTCCTACCACCAAACATTAGTCTCGCTTGGTTTCGGGTGACCAGAGGCCTATTCGGCACTTCGTTCAATATTTGGGAGCAGGAGCATTAACGTTTTCGGTTCTCTTGAATTGAACTTTTAGGATCTGTCAAACTTCACAAATCTTTACTCTTGAAAATCCTAAAGCTACGATTCTTTTGGAATGGAGGGGGTACATTTTAATATAAATTGTACATGAGTATATATTAAAAAATATGCCACTTACCTCAGTTCATGCATGGATCCAGATATAATCTCCTTGGTTCCAAAAAAAAGTTAGATGTGCATATGAATATATATAGCATGTTCAAACTCACAACAAAGACTGATGCCCCCTTTTACATTTGATTTACAAATTCCATTATCTTGGGTTCAAATAGATGAATGCACTTCCTATGAATTCAAATCTTCGAAACCCCCTTTATGTTGAATTCGACATGTATTCTAATTCATAGCTAGCAATTTGGAATGTATCCATGCAAGTGACAAATGTATAAAGTGCTTCACACTAACAACATGGAGTGCACTAATTAATGTTTATATATGAATTGCAAAAGCATTCATTGCCTGTATTTCAAACCGCTCTCACTCCATGGATCGATAATATGAAATAAACACATGCACATGCTAGAATTCAATAGAGTATGGGTGTATGATAGACCGATTTTCGTCCATACGCAATTTGCAAAATTCATGATCTCATCCAAAAATAATAATGCCATTTATATTTTAATTTAATGCATAGAACCGCCTTTTACACGTAGATGCACTATGCCTCGGCCCGTTCTCACAAACACGTTATATCTCTCTCTATCTAACGCATAAGTGCACACACTTTATATGCATCAACATTTCTCTTTCACACATGCTCACAATCTCTCTCAGGGTGTCGGGGTGTCTCACGCACATGCTCTCTCTGTTTGTCTCTCTCTCTTTCTGACTACTATGTACCACTCTTTTCACTAATCTCAGTTGGAAAACACTATTTCTCTCACATGCATATATACACATGCACGGTCTCTACTAGCCCTCTATACGCACATATATGTGCCTACGTGTCTCCCGCACGCACATTATCTTTAGGCCTCTCTCGCACACATCGCCCCCCCAGACACACCTCTCTCTTAGTAGTTGGCAGATATGATTTCCTAATATCATTCGGTAGGCTATCCCTGGCTGTTAGGCTGGATGGTAATACGAGGCAAAGTTTTACCCTAGTTCGGACCCTTGCAGTTGAAGAAAGAGCCTACTCCTGGTACTGTATATTAGTGATAGGGGTGTGTACAAAGTACACGTGAATACCAGGCATTGTGTGTGTGTATACTATCGACGAACTAGCCCCCAAGCTTCTATAACATACTGGGGGCCTAGGGTTACAAATCATCAATAGTCGGCTTATCACCAGTGGGGATAGAGTCCTCCGCGACTCTGGTAGCTTCGTGTTGTACGCCGAGTCCTCCACATGGGTCTTTTTATAACGCGTCTCGGTCCAACCTATATGTGGTGCAGGATGGAACCGACCCATGAGTCTTCATGTTGACCCACCACAACTAGAAATGATGTGCCCACCACACCACACACGCAATCGGCCACTAAGAAAATAAGCATATACAATAGTACAACGATATCTAGCTGACGATACATCTCCATATTTTGTTGATGACACTGACAGACTTTGCATTTGATGCGTGCTCCGTATTTTGTTGACGACACTTACAGTCATTGTATTTGAAGCGAAAGCATGATATGCTCACTGGACTTCAGAATAAGCTCATCACGGTCACCACATACATTTTGTCGTGCTAACCAACATGTGGTTGGATGGTTAGGATGACAGTGGTTTCTCGAGCCCACCAAGGTTAAAGTCCCGGTGCTCGCATTTATCGTGTGTTAATTTCAGTATTTTCCAGCGATGTGCGTTTAGTGGGAGGAGACATTCCACTCAACTACGAGGCACCTATGGTGACTTCGTAAAATCTCAAGATCATATATGATGGCCCACTCTCTCGAAGGTGCTCATAGGGGTAGGGTTCGCGGGTGTGCGCTTATGGCGGTGAGTGCTTGTGCGTATATATGAGCCCTTGCATCTGTACCGTGTTAAATAAATACATGTCATGATTATACAGTCACTGGCTCACCCGTACAACTCTGTATTTTGTTGATGACACAATCAATTGACTAGTCAAACGTTCCACGTGGCACAACTAGTGTTGCACCATCGGGGCGCGTAACCGTGGGGCCCACCTGTCAACCCGTATATGAAAGAAAGAAATGGTAGTTTGATTCTGTACTGTGTTAATAAAATAGGAGTACATTTTAGGGTGATCATACAGTCACTGGGTCACCATACAGCTCCGTAATTTGTTGATAACACTATCAATTAACCAGTCAAACAGTCCACATTCAGCAGCGCACATTACCATAGGGCCCACCCGTCAGCGTGTATATGAAGGACAGAAATGGTAATAAATTAGTGTTCGGTGGGTATTTGAAGTCGTGAGACCTCTAGTTGGCAGTCGGCGGCAGTTGGGGGGCGTTGATTGGGCGGTGGGGTGGGGATCACCGGAGAAAAAGCTCAGCGCGGGGGGCCTAGAGGGATGGCCGGTGCGGCGGCAGACCGGCGGTGGGGAGTGGTTTCGGGGAGGGCAAGGCGGCGTGGCGGCGCGGGCCGGCTGCGGGCGGCGGGGGCTGGCGGTTCGGCCGGTGGTGGCTGGCGGCTCAGGGGGGTGGAGTTTGATGATAAACTGGAGGCCCTTGATTTCGTATCCAACGGCTGGAAAATCTAATGACCAGAGATGAAAAATTTAGTCGACTGACGTGTAGCTCACCCCGCACGTACACATGCACGCACTCAGGACACGCACGCATGAAGGCATGCAACACTGCATGTACACATAACGTACACACGCATGCATGCTGGCGTGCAACACTGACACGTACACATGCACTCACGAACGCACGCACGTATGCACCCATGCATGCAACACTGAAATGTACCCTTGCACGCACGCAACACTTGCATGCCTGCATGCACACAACATACGACGCAAGACACACGCTCAACCTATACGTGCATGCACCTTTGTTAAGGACATGGATTGTTACGGGTATTAATCAATCTTATCTGTGATAAGCAGAACATTGATGTTTGCAGCGGTCTTTATGAATCACAACGTATCGAACGGGCTATCAACATAGTAGTCTTATCTATATGAAAAAGATGACGTCACACTCAATGAACAATCAACGGTTTATGAAATGCCCGCTTCTGACCGCCCTGGCCCACCAAAGGTTCCTCTATTGTGTGCTGCCTGCGTTGGGTCACTGACATGCAGGCCATGTACCCAAAGAGCCCACACATTAGTGGAAGAATGGTGCGGTGTCCTAGGTCAGAGTCGAGGGCGCCACTCGCTGCACGCCCGGCTGAACACGCCTCCTTGCTGCATTCAAACGCCTCCATGAAACCCGCCCGTGTGGAAGCCGAGAAACCCACTCTGTACACACGTCCGTTCATGACCGGGCCGGCATTAAACGCAACACCGGCCGAGCTCCTCTCGTCTGCTATCTATTTAATCTCCTATTTAAACGAGGCCAAATGCCGGCCAAGAATCACACACCTCCGCCGCTCCCCTATCTCCTCCTTCACCATTTTGTCCACTCTTACAATGGCTTACGAAGAGTAGTTAATCTGCATCCAAGCCGTCTGGGTAGCCCGCCGAATACGAGCTATGCAGCTCGCTGATCCACCTCCCTCCCCTCGCCTGACGGAGCCAGTTGCCGCCCCAAGCCGGCGCGCAGTTCAGCAACTCGCCGCTCCAGGCCAGCTGGACAAGGAGCAGCGCACGTGCGTCGTTGCTGCCGTCCATGTCGCCGCCTCGTACCGCGTCTCCCGTTTCTGTGGCTGAGACTCCCATGCCGGCGGCCACGCCATGCAAGCAGTTACAGAAGCCGAGTGCGCGGAGAGCGACGAGTCGGTGGCTAGCGCCTCCGCGTCCGCCGCCATCATCAAGGATAAGTAGAACACGGGAGGCCGCCGCCGCTTGGGTCCCATGAAGGCCACCGCAGAGGCAACACCGGCGTACACAGCAGGTGTCTTGCGGGATCCTTTTGTTGCGAGGACCTTCGTTGACCCTGCATGGGCTCCACGGAAGAGGGGAATGTTAGGATGAACTCGAGCCGGTGCTGACCATGGCGAAGTAGTGGCCGGTGATGAACTCGAACTGGTGCCGGCCACCATCATCTTCGGCATCAGCCAATGATATCAGTTGGGCAGTGGGGAAGTGAGCCATCCTTTGCGCTGAAGCATATACCTCCGGGGCTCCCGACAGTCTGGTGATTGTGCTGCCAGACATGAGGAACACAAATCAATCGGCGGGCGACCATTTAGGCCAGGTATTATATACCTGTGCTGTCCAGAACTAGCACCACGTAGTTCATTTGAATGTAATGAAATCCGTCATGTTTGTATGAAAATCAGGTATTTTATATGATTTCCGTCGTTGTTTATATGAAATATCAGTTTGTCTACGTGTTTGCGTGAATTTCATCGAGTTGCCGTCATAATGTGTGCGGCTACGGTTGGATGGCGTAATTTTCGGGTCGCCGGTCGGTCTGCGGGTGGCTCGGGTGGTGTCGTGGGACAAAAAAACACAGCTCAGGCGAGCTCGTCTCCAACATGCGCGCTGGAGGATGCATGACAGCATGAGCACCCGAGCCATTCCTCGTTCATCGATGGCAAAGGCACCGATGGACAAAAGGGTCGCCAATATTTTGGCTACCCCGGGCAAGATCCAAACAGCCCCTCCCAACAGATTCAAATCCCTCGTTCGCCGTGGAATTTTGCCATGTGTTGTTTTCATGGACTAGCAAGATGCCCGTGCATTGCACGGAACATCAAGATGCATTTTTTTACAAACTCCCGCATGCATGCAAGGGATAATTAATGTCCTCCTTTGCTAGTACCACAAGGCAAACACCATTAATATTGCATCGATTAGTGTTAGTGGCCTTGTATATCTGCAAATTGTAATTTTGATAGTGGCCCCTTGTATATAAAAATGGAGGGATAAAGATGAGAGATAAGGTGAGGAGGAGTGGGGCATGGTGGTGACTGGTGGTCGGACTGGGTGGAGGCATAGGGATGGACGGCGCATTATGTCTAGGTTTGTATCTCTCTCACACACACCCACGTAGGTGGGGGACATGCACGAAGAGAAGAGGTGCACGCACGGCGCACATACTCCCGTCTCTTTCCCAACCACACCCATGCGGGTACACGATGGAGCTCATTTCTGTACGAAAAGGCAGCCCACGTGGTAATTTGACACATGTACTGGCTGTCCACTTGGTGGAGGGAGGATCGTCTACCACGAGTGAACAAACAAATTGTGACTTGACGTGTTATGTTAAAAAAGAGGCAAACCATGTGAGGCCTACCTTAGAGGCAAGGCTCTATACACTGGAGTATTTTTGATGTGTCCCGTTAACTCGTAGAATGAGGAGAAGCTTGCTTAGTACACCGTCTCCCCCGCCCACGGGCGCAGTGGCTCGCAGGATGAGGTGAAGCTTGCTTACGAGTAGTAGTAGTAGTACTACTGTACGCCTTACGCCCGCTCCCTCGCCCACGCACGCGGTGGCTCGTAGCACGGGGAGAAAATTTTACTACTCCCTCCGTTTACTCCTCGTCCCTACTACGTACCTTGGTTAGAGAGATTATCATATTGTTTGGAATATATATGTCCTTTAGTACTCCCTCCATTTACTTATACAAGGCCACTATAAAAAAATACATTTTATATCTATACAAGGCCACAAATAGTAATCAAGACAAAAGTTACTACTCCCTCCTTTCCAGTTTATGTCTCAATTTCAAAATCTCTCCAACCAAGTTAGACGGTGAGTGGTCGAATTAATTTCGTAGTTTGCACAAGTAAGTAGTACGCTCGTTTTTCTCAAGAAGTTATGTTTACCGATGCATTAATTAGAACGAATGCATGAATGAGCACTAAATTTCCATGAACGTCTACATGCGTTGGTAAGTTTCCTCTTGACACTGCTTGCATTGGGTGATCTAACGCACCTCGAAATACAACATGTAATGGTACTACTACTAGTAGTAGAATTGAGACTTATCAAACGGGAAAACGAATGTTTTTTAGATGAGCCCTAAAACCCTAGTGTGTATGTACTCCGTAAAAAACAGATTTTTCCAAAACTAAGTCGCTCCCTTTCATGAATTCTGTAGTATACTCCTCTGTCAATGCTCCCTTTCATGAATTCTGTACTTCCTGTCACCGACATGTGGGACATATAGCAACTGTTGGGAAACGTAGTAATTTCAAAAAAAATTCTACGCACACGCAAGATCATGGTGATGCATAGCAACGAGAGGTGAGAGTCTTGTCCATGTACCCTCGTAAACCGAAAGCGGAAGCATTATATCAATGCGGTTGATGTAGTCGTATGTCTTCACGATCCGACCGATCCAAGTACCGAAAGCACGACACCTCCGAGTTCTGCACACGTTCGGCTCGGTGACGTCCTTGCCTTCTCGATCCAGCAAGAGGGGCGAAGTAGTAGATGAGTTCCGGCAGCACGACGGTGTGGTGACGGTGTTGGTGAAGAACAGTCTTCGCAGGGCTTCGCCTAAGCACTACGAAAACTATGACGGAGGATAAACTAGAGGAGACAGGGTTGCCGGCACATGGCTTGGTGTTTCTTGATCTGTCTTGGGTGCTAGCCCTACCCCTCTATTTATATGTTGAGCCTTGGGGTCAAACTTGGCGTAAAAGCCTCCACAAAGTTGGTTTCACCCGAAAGGCAAGAGTCTGATACGTCTCCAACGTATCTATAATTTTTGATTGTTCCATCCTATTATATTATCTGTTTTGAATGATTATGGGCTTTATTATACACTTTTATATTACTTTTGGGACTAACCTATTAATCGGAGGCCCAACCCATATTGCTGTTTTATTGCCTGTTTCAGTATTTCGAAGAAAAGGAATATCAAACGGAGTCCAAATGACGTGCCAATTTTTAAGGATTTTTATGGACCAAAAGAAGACCATGGAGCATCGGAGTTGGGCCAGAAGAGCTCCAGGCTGCCCACGATATAGGAGGGCGCGCCCCTAGGAGGGGGCACCCCCTGTCTTGTGGACGGCCCGGAGACCCCCCTGACGTGAAACCAACGCCAATAATTCCTATAAATACTGAAACTTTCGGGAATTAACCTAGATCAGAAGTTCCACCGCCGCAAGCCTCTGTAGCCACCAAAAACCTCTCGGGAGCCCTTCCTGGCACCCTGCCGGAGGGGGAATCCTTCACCCGTGGCCATCTTCGTCATTCCGGCGCTCTCCATGACGAGGAGGGAGTAGTTCACCCCCGAGGCTGAGGGTATGTACCAGTAGCTATGTGTTTGATCTCTCTCTCTCTCTCTCATGTTCTCTCTCGTGTTCCCTTTATGGCATGATCTTGATGTATCCTGAGCTTTGCTATTGTAGTTGGATCTTATGATGTTTCTCCCCCTCTACTCTCTTGTGATGAATTGAGTTTCCCCTTTGAAGTTATCTTATCGGATTGAGTCTTTTATGAGAACACTTGATGTATGTCTTGCCCTGCTTATCTGTGGTGACAATGGGATATCATGTGCCTCTTGATGTATGTTTTGGTGACCAACTTGCGGGTTCCGCCCATGAACCTATGCATAGGGGTTGGCACACGTTCTTGACTCTCCGGTAGAAACTTTTGGGCACTCTTTGAAGTACTTTGTGTTGGTTGAATAGATGAATCTGAGATTGTGTGATGCATATTGTATAATCATGCCCACGGATACTTGAGGTGACAATGGAGTATCTAGGTGACATTAGGGTTTTCGTTGATTTTTGTCTTAAGGTGTTATTCTAGTATGAACTCTTGGATAGATTGATCCGAAAGAATAACTTTGAGGTGGTTTCGTACCCTACCATAATCTCTTCATTTGTTCTCCGCTATTAGTGTCTTTGGAGTGACTCTTTGTTGCATGTTGAGGGCTTGTTATATGATCTATCTATGTTATTATTGTTGAGAGAACTTGCAGTAGTGAAAGTATGAACCCTAGGCCTTGTTTCCGACTATTGCAATACCGTTTACGCTCACTTTTATCACTTGCTACCTTGCTGTTTTTATTATTTCAGATTACAAATACCTTTATGTACCATCCATATTGCACTTGTATCACCATCTCTTCGCCGAACTAGTGCACCTATACAATTTACCATTGTATTGGGTGTGTTGGGGACACAAGAGACTCTTTGTTATTTGGTTGCAGGGTTGTTTGAGAGAGACCATCTTCATCCTACACCTCCTACGGATTGATAAACCTTAGGTCATCCACTTGAGGGAAATTTGCTACTGTCCTACAAACCAGTGCACTTGCAGGCCCAACAACGTCTACAAGAAAAGGTTGTGTAGTAGACATCAAGCTCTTTTCTTGCGCTGTTGCCAGGGAGGTTAGCGCTTGAAGGTATATCTTTAGATCTTGCAATCGAATCTTTTTGTTTCTTGTTTTATCACTAGTTTTGTTTATAAAATAAAACTACAAAAAATGGAGTTAAGTTTGTCTAATACACTTCGTCTTCTTAATATCTTTCGTGAGTATGATGAAAAGGAAAATTGTGCTCAAGCGCTAGAAGAAGAAATCTGTAGAATGTTTGGTACTAGATCTTTGTGTGATGAGCATGATTGCAATGTTGTTAGTATGAATTCCTTGAATATCCATGATGCTAATGATATGCAAAGCCACAAGCTTGGGGAAGCTATGTATGATGAAGATGATATTTTTTGTCCCCCAAGTTTTGATGAGCAAATTTATTATGATGAAAGCATGCCTCCTATTTATGATGATTATATTGATGAAAGTGGGTTTGGAAGAGTGTCAACTTTAGGAAGTAGTGATCCCACTATTTTGGAGGATGTTGAATCTTATTGTGATGAACATGAAAGTGGATTTGGAAGAGTGTCAACTTTATTTAGTGATGATTCCACTATTTCAGAAGAGGTTCCAATTGATTATGAGAACAAAGTTGCTATCTATGATGATTATTGTGATGACTTGTATGCTATTAGGAATAACCATGAAACTTGGCATCATGATTTTAGTTTTCAATTGGATTATGCCTCACATGATAATTATTTTGTTGAGTTTGCTCCCACTATTCATGAGAAGAATTTTGCTTATATGGAGAATAGTAAATTTTGTATGCTTGTAGATCATGAAAAGAATGCTTTAGGTGCTGGTTATATTGTTGAATTCATTCATGATGCTACTGAAAATTATTATGAGGGAGGAAAATATGCTTGTAGGAATTGCAATAATATCAAGTTTCCTCTCTATGTGTTGAAAATCTTGAAGTTATGCTTGTTGTGCCCTGCCCTCCTATGCTAGTTGATTATTGTTCCCATAAGTTGTTTGCTCACAAAATCCCTATGCATAGGAAGTGGGTTAGACTTAAATGTCCAAGTCATATGCTTCATGATGCTCCCGTTATGTTTCAATTCTTATCTTTTATGTGAGCATCACTGCCATCATCATGCCTAGCTAAAAAGGCATTAAAGAAAAGCACTTGTTGGGAGACAACCCAATATTTATCCTTACTGTTTTTGTGTGCCCACATGATTATTATACTGTAGTAATCATGTTTTATATCTTTTATTTCAATAAAGTGCCAAGTAGAACCTTTGGGAAGACTTGGGTGAAGTTTATTTGATCTTGCTGTGAAAAACAGAAACTTTAGCGCTCACGAGAATAGCTGCCATTTTTTACTGGAGAGTGATTTTAGGTTGATTCTTTTTGCAGATGATTAATAGACAAATTCCTCAGGTCCAGCAATGTATTTCATAATTGTTGGGGTTCCAGAAGTATACCTTTGATACATATTACTACAGACTGTTCTGTTTTTGAGAGATTCTGTTTTCTATGTGTTGTTTGCTTATTTTGATGAGTCTATGAGTAGTATCGGAGGGTATGAACCATAGATAAGTTGAATTACAGTATATATAACACCAATATGAATTTATAATGAGTTCATTACAGTACCTTAAGTGGCGATTTATTTTCTTATACTAACGGAGCTTACGAGTTTTGTGTTGAGTTTTGTGTGGTTGAAGTTTTCAAGTTTTGGGTAAAGATTCGATGGACTATGGAATAAGGAGTGGCAAGAGCCTAAGATTGGGGATGCCCAAGTCAACCCAAGGTAATATTCAAGGACAACCAAGATCCTAAGCTTGGGGATGCCCCGGATGGCATCCCCTCTTTCGTCTTCGTTCATCGGTAACTTTACTTGGAGCTATATTTTTATTCGCCACATGATATGTGTTTTGCTTGGAGCATCATTTTATTTTGTTAGTTTTTGATTGCTGTTAGTTAGAATAATGTTTTGCTTCTTTAGTTTCAATAAAAAAAGTCAAGGATAGCCTTTTCCATGCTTATTTTTTTAGTATACATGTTGCTGTTTGAAAACAGAAAGTTTAGCGCTGTTGCAAACATTCCCTAGAAAAGTCAGAGAATGGTATAACATTGAATCTTTTTGCATATTAAGATCTGATAAATTTATTAAGTGGGAATTTTAGTTAATAATTTTTGGAGTCAGGGAAGTATTGTTACTCTTGCATTCTTTACAGACTGTACTGTTTTGGCAGATTGCTGTTATGTTTGCATTGTTTGCATATGTTTGCTTGTTTAATGATTCTATTTGAGGATAGGAGTATTAAATATGCAGAGACATTTAGTATTCAATGTTCAATAATAATGTTAGTTATTTGTTACAGTAGAAAGTGATAAGGTTTTGCATTGGTTTATACTGACCAATCTCACGAGTTCTTGTTGAGTTTGTTGTGAATGAAGCTTTTGATAAGAAATAGAGAAACCATGATATGAGAGGAATTAAGGGGACGCAAAAGCTCAAGCTTGGGGATGACCAAGGCACCCCAAAATAATATTTCAAGAAGTCTCAAGCATCTAAGCTTGGGGATGCCCCGTTAGGCATCCCACCTTTCTTCTTCAACAATCATCGGTTAGTATCAGTTGAGCCTAAGTTTTTGCTTCTTCACATGAGTTATGCTATCCTTGCATCATCATTTTACTTTGTTTTTCTTGCTGCTTGAATACAATACCAAGATCTGAAATTCTTTAATGAGAGAGAGAGAGTCTTTGCATAGTTGCATAATTATTTTGACTACTCATTGAACTTCACTTATATCTTTCGGAGTAGTTTGTCGTTTGCTCTAGTGCTTCACTTATATCTTTTAGAGCACGACGGTGGTTATATTTTGAAGAAATTGCTAGTCTCTCATGCTTCACTTATATTAGTTTGAGAGTCTTAAACAACATAGTAATTTGAATGAAAACTATCATAGGAAGTGAATTGGATGCTATGATCACCTTGATGCTTGATAATTGTTTTGAGATATAAAGGTAGTAATGTTAGGGTCATGCTAGTGGGTAATTATGAAATTGAGAAATACTTTTGTTGAAGTTGGCAAGTCACGTAGCATGCACGTATGGTAAAAGTTGTGTGACAAATTTGTTGCATGAGGTGCTCTTTTTATTGTCTTCCTTATGAGTGGCAGTCGGGGACGAGCGATGGAATTTTTTCCTACCAATCTATCCCACTTGGGGCATGCGTAGTAGTACTTTGCTTCGAGGTCTAAGTATACTTTTGCAATAAGTATATGAGTTCTTTATGACTAATGTGAGTCCATGGATATACACACACTCATCCTTCCACTTTGCTAGCCTCTATTATACCACGCAACTTTCGCCGGTATCATGAGCCCATTATTTACCTTCCTCAAAACAGCCACCATACCTACCTATTATGGCATTTCCATAGCCATTTCGAGATATATTGCCATGCAACTTTCCACCGTTCCGTTCATATGACACGCATTACTTTTGTCATATTTCTCTTTGCATGATCATGTAGTTGACATCGTATTTGTGGCAAGGCCACCTTCATAATTTTCATACATGTCGCTCTTGATTCATTGCATATCCCGGTACACCGCCGGAGGCATTCATATAGAGTCATATCTTGTTCTAGCTTTGAGTTTTAATTCGTGAGTTGTAAATCAATAAAAGTGTGATGATCTTCATTATTAGAGCATTGTCCGAGTGAGGAAAGAATGATGAAGACTATGATTCCCCCACAAGTCGGGATGAGACTTCAGACTTTATAAAAATAAAAGAGGCCAAAGAAGCCCACCAAAAAGAAAGAAAAAAAGAGAAAAGAAAAAGAAAAAAAGAAAGAAAAAAATTGAAAAGGAAAAAAAATGAGAGAAAAAGAGAGAAGGGACAAATGCTACTATCTCTTTTTCCACACTTGTGCTTCAAAGTAGCACCATGATCTTCATGATAGAGAGTCTCATATGTTGTCACTTTCATATACTAGTGGGAATTTTTTATTATAGAACTTGGCTTGTATATTCCAATGATGGGCTTCCTCAAAATGCCCTAGGTCTTGGTGAGCAAGCAAGTTGGATGCACACCCACTTAGTTTCTTTTGTTGAGCTTTCATATATTTATAGCTCTAGTGCATCCGTTGCATGGCAATCCCTACTCACTCACATTGATATCTATTGATGGGCATCTCCATAGCCCGTTGATACGCCTATTTGATGTGAGATTATCTTCTCCCTCTTTTTGTCCTCACAACCACCACCATACACCACCATAGTGCTATGTCCATGGCTTGCGCTCATGTATTGTGTAAGAGTTGAAAAAGCTGAAGCGCGTTAAAAAGTATGAAACAATTGCTCGGCTCGTCATCGGAGTTGTGCATGATGGGAGTATTTTGTGTAATGAAAATGAAGCATGGCCTAACTATATGATTTTGTAGGGATAAGCTTTCTTTCGCTATGCTATTTTGATAGGACATGATTACTTGTTAGTATGCTTTGAAGCATTATTATTTTTATGTTTTATAAGCTTGTATCCCGAATCATTTAGATCTGAACATTCATGCCACAATAAAGAGAAATTACTTTGAGAATTATGCTAGGTAGCATTCCACATCAAAAATTCTGTTTTTATCATTTACCTACTCGTGGACGACCAGGAATTAAGCTTGGGGATGCTTGATACGTCTCCAACGTATCTATAATTTTTGATTGTTCCATGCTATTATATTATCTATTTTGAATGATTATGGGCTTTATCATACACTTTTATATTACTTTTGGGACTAACCTATTAATCGGAGGCCCAACCCATATTGCTGTTTTATTGCCTGTTTCAGTATTTCGAAGAAAAAGAATATCAAACGGAGTCCAAATGACGTGCACATTTTTGCGGATTTTTTATGGACCAAAAGAAGACCACGGAGCATCGGAGTTGGGCCAGAAGAGCTCCGGGCTGCCCAAGAGATAGGAGGGCGCGCCCCTAGGGGGAGGGGGGCGCCCCCCTGTCTCGTGGATGACCCAGAGACCCCCCCTGACGTGAAACCAACGCCAATAATTCCTATAAATACTAAAACTTTCAGGAATTAACCTAGATCGGAAGTTCCGCTGCCGCAAGCCTCTGTAGCCACCAAAACCCTCTCGGGAGCCCTTCACGGCACCCTACCGGAGGGGGAATCCTTCACAGGTGGCCATCTTCATCATCCCGGCGCTCTCCATGACGAGGAGGGAGTAGTTCACCCTCGAGGCTGAGGGTATGTACCAGTAGCTATGTGTTTGATCTCTCTCTCTCATGTTCTCTATCGTGTTCCCTCTATGGCACGATCTTGATGTATCCTGAGCTTTGCTATTGTAGTTGGATCTTATGATGTTTCTCCCCCTCTACTCTCTTGTGATGAATTGAGTTTCCCCTTTGAAGTTATCTTATCGGATTGAGTCTTTTATGAGAAGACTTTATGTATGTCTTGCCATGATTATCTGTGGTGACAATGGGATATCATGTGCCTCTTGATGTATGTTTTGGTGAACAACTTGCGGGTTCCGCCCATGAACCTATGCATAGGGGTTGGCACACATTCTTGACTCTCCGGTAGAAACTTTGGGGCACTCTTTGAAGTACTTTGTGTTGGTTGAATAGATGAATCTGAGATTGTGTGATGCATATAGTATAATCATGCCCACAGATACTTGAGGTGACAATGGAGTATCTAGGTGACATTAGTGTTTTGGTTGATTTGTGTCTTAAGGTGTTATTCTAGTATGAACTCTTGGATAGATTGATCCGAAAGAATAACTTTGAGGTGGTTTCGTACCTACCATAATCTCTTCGTTTGTTCTCCGCTATTAGTGTCTTTGGAGTGACTCTTTGTTGCATGTTGAGGGCTTGTTATATGATCTATCTATGTTATTATTGTTGAGAGAACTTGCACTAGTGAAAGTATGAACCCTAGGCCTTATTTCCTACCATTGCAATACCATTTACGCTCACTTTTATCGCTTGCTACCTTGTTGTTTCTATTATTTCAGATTACAAATACCTTTATCTACCATCCATATTGCACTTGTATCACCATCTCTTCACCGAACTAGTGCACCTATACAATTTACCATTGTATAGGGTGTGTTGGGGACAGAAGAGACTCTTTCTTATTTGGTTGCAGGGTTGTTTGAGAGAGACCATCTTCATCCTACGCCTCCTATGGATTGATAAACCTTAGGTCATCCACTTGAGGGAAATTTGCTACTGTCCTACAAACCTGTGCACTTGCAGGCCCAACAACGTCTACAAGAAGAAGGTTGTGTAGTAGACATCAGAGTCCTTCTCGGACTCCAGTGCCAGACGCCAGGGTTCCCAGCGTCTAGACCCAGACATCAGGGACCCTGGCGTCTGGCCCCTGGACTCCGCAAAACTTCCTTTTGCACTTTCCAAAAACCTCATGGGCTTTCCCCTTTGGCCCAGATAAAGTGTTCTCGTGTCCAAACATTTTGGGAAACATCCGGAACCCCTTCCGATGGATTCCGGAACCTTTCCGGAGACCAAACACTACTATCCACATATCAATCTTAATTCCGGACCATTCCGGAGTTCCTCGTCATATCCCTGATCTCATCCAAAAACTCCGAACAACATTCGGTGACCAACATACATAACTCATAGTACTATATCGTCAACGAACGTTAAGCGTGCGGACCCTAAGGGTTCGAGAACTATGTAGACATGACTGAGACACCTCTCTTGTCAATAACCAATAGCGGGACCTGGATACCCATATTGGCTCCTACATATTCTACGAAGATCTTTATCGGTCAGACCGCATAACAACATACGTTGTTCCCTTTTGTCATTGGTATGTTACTTGCCCGAGATTCGATCGTCGGTATCTCAATACGTAGTTCAATCTCGTTACCGTCAAGTCTCTTTACTCGTTCCGTAATACATCATCCCGCAACTAACTCATTAGTTGCACTGCTTGCAAGGCTTAAGTGATGTGCATTACCAAGAGGGCCTAGAGATACCTCTCCGACGATCGGAGTGACAAATCCTAATCTTGAAATACGCCAACCCAACAAGTACCTTCGGAGACACCCGTAGAGCACCTTTATAATCACCCAGTTACATTGTGACGTTTGGTAGCACACAAAGTGTTCTTCCGTTAAATGGGATTGCATAATCTCATAGTCATAGGAACATCTATAAGTCATGAAGAAAGCAATAGCAGAATACTAAACGATTGAGTGCTAAGTTAACGGAATGGGTCAAGTCAATCACATCATTCTTCTAATGATGTGATCCCGTTAATCAAATGACAACTCATGTCTATGGCTAGGAAACATAAACATCTTTGATTAACGAGCTAGTCAAGTAGAGGCATACTAGTGACACTCTGTTTGTCTATGTATTCACACATGTATTATGTTTCCGATTAATACAATTCTAGCATGAATAATAAACATTTATCATGATATAAGGAAATAAATAATAATTTTATTATTGCCTCTAGGGCATATTTCCTTCAGTCTCCCACTTGCACTAGAGTCAATAATCTAGATTACACAGTAATGATTCTAACACCCATGGAGCCTTGGTGCTGATCATGTTTTGCTCGTGGAAGAGGTTTAGTCAACGGGTCTGCAACATTCAGATCTGTATGTATCTTGCAAATTTCTATGTCTCCCACCTGGACTAGATCCCGGATGGAGTTGAAGCGTCTCTTGATGTGCTTGGTTCTCTTGTGAAATCTGGATTCCTTCACCAAGGCAATTGCTCCAGTATTGTCACAAAAGATTTTCATTGGACCCGATGCACTAGGTATGACACCTAGATCGGATATGAACTCCTTCATACAGACTCCGTCATTTGCTTCTTCTAAAGCAGCTATGTACTCCGCTTCACACGTAGATCCCGCCATGACGCTTTGTTTAGAACTGCACCAACTGACAGCTCCACCGTTCAATGTAAACACGTATCCAGTTTGCGATTTAGAATCGTCTGGATCAGTGTCAAAGCTTGCATCAACGTAACCATTTACTATGAGCTCTTTGTCACCTCCATAAACGAGAAACATATCCTTAGTCCTTTTCAGGTACTTCGGGATGTTCTTGACCGCTGTCCAGTGATCCATTCCTGGATTACTTTGGTACCTCCCTGTTAGACTTATAGCAAGGCACACACCAGGTCTGGTACACAACATTGCATACATGATAGAGCCTATGGCTGAAGCATAGGGAACATCTTTCACTTTCTCTCTATCTTCTGCAGTGGTCGGGCATTGAGTCTTACTCAACTTCACACCTTGTAACACAGGCAAGAACCATTTCTTTGCTTAATCCATTTTGAACTTCTTCAAAACTTTGTCAAGGTATGTGCTTTGTGAAAGTCCAATTAAGCGTCTTGATCTATCTCTATTGATCTTAGTGCCCAATATGTAAGCAGCTTCACCGAGGTCTTTCATTGAAAAACTCTTATTCAAGTATCCCTTTATGCTATCCAGAAATTCTATATCATTTCCAATCAACAATATGTCATCCACATATAATATTAGAAATGCTACAGAGCTCCCACTCACTTTCTTGTAAATACAGGCTTCTCCAAAAGTCTGTACAAAACCAAATGCTTTGATCACACTATCAAAGCGTTTATTCCAACTCCGAGAGGCTTGCACCAGTCCATAAATGGATCGCTGGATCTTGCACACTTTGTTAGCTCCTTTCGGATCGACAAAACCTTCCGGTTGCATCATATACAACTCTTCTTCCAGAAATCCATTCAGGAATGCAGTTTTGACATCCATCTACCAAATTTCATAATCATAAAATGCGGCAATCACTAACATGATTCGGAGAGACTTAAGCATCACTACTGGTGAGAAGGTCTCATCGTAGTCAATCCCTTGAACTTGTCGAAAACCTTTCTCAACAAGTCAAGCTTTGTAGACAGTAACATTACCATCAGCGTCGGTCTTCTTGTTGAAGATCCATTTATTCTCAATGGCTTACTGATCATCGGGCAAGTCAACAAAAGTCCACACTTTGTTCTCATACATGGATCCCATCTCAGATTTCATGGCCTCAAGCCATTTTGCGGAATCTGGGCTCACCATCGCTTCTTCATAGTTTGTAGGTTCATCATGATCTAGTAGCATGACTTCCAGAACAGGATTACCATGCCACTCTGGTGCGGATCTTACTCTGGTTGATCTACGAGGTTTAGTAACAAATTGATCTAAAATTTCATGATCATCATCATTAACTTCCTCACTAATTGGTGTAGGTGTCACAAAAACCAGTTTCTGTGATGAACTAGTTTCCAATAAAGGAGCAGGTACAGTTACCTCATCAAGTTCTACTTTCCTCCCACTCACTTCTTTCGAGAGAAACTCCTTCTCTAGAAAGGATCCATTCTTAGCAACGAATGTCTTGCCTTCGGATCTGTGATAGAAGGTGTAGCCAACAGTCTCCTTTGGGTATCCTATGAAGACACATTTCTCCAATTTGGGTTCGAGCTTATCAGGTTGAAGCTTTTTCACATAAGTATCGCAGCCCCAAACTTTCAGAAACGACAACTTTGGTTTCTTGCCAAACCACAATTCATAAGGCGTCGTCTCAATAGATTTCGATGGTGCCCTATTTAACATGAATGCAGCCGTCTCCAAAGCATAACCCCAAAAGATGAGCCATTCGTCTCGGATACTGTGCTTAAAAGCCGCTAAGGCTTCGGCATCCGGGCAATCGACGATTTGATTCTTCTTAGTGAGAAATCTGCTCCAAAGCTTACAGGATGACTCTCCGGGTTGTTGGATTATGTGACTTAAATCGTCTGCATCCGGAGGTCGGACATAGGTCCCTTGAAAATTGGCCCTGAAAGCATCCTCAAGTTCCTCCCAACTTCCAATTGAGTTTTCGGGGAGGCTTTTCAACCAATGCCGAGCTGGTCCTTTCAACTTGAGGGGCAGATATTTAATGGCGTGCAGATCATCTCCGCGAGCCATGTGGATATGAAGGATAAAGTCCTCAATCTAGACCCCAGGGTCTGTCGTTCCATTGTATGCCTCTATATTCACGGGTTTAAATCCTTCTGGAAATTCATGATCCAGCACTTCATCAGTGAAGCACAGGGGTATGCGGCGCCCTTGTGTTTGGATGTATCATGGCATGCTGTTGCGTTTGCTGTTGATTCCAAGATGGTATTCGATCTATATGAATGTTTTGGTGTCTATTATCTAGCGCCGGGGCACGCCTTTTGGATCCGAAGATGGACATGGTCACGCCGGCTTTTTTGTCCAGGAGCTCACGTAAATTGTGTGCTGACTTGTGTGCGACATCATTAGCCACCCTGTCGCAGGCATGGGGTGGTCGGTCCGGCTGATCGGCCGTATTGTTTTTTGGCGGAATGGGCTCTATGGCCTCATCGTCGAATTCGGGCAGCAGCTTACGCTTTGGGTAGCTCTTTGTGTGGCGATCGTCATCGTATTTCTCTTCAGTGTCTAGCACTTGGTTCCATCTTTGGTTGAGCGTATCGTGCGTGGCCTTAAGCCTTTGCTTCTGCTTCTTCAAGCTCCTCGCGGTGGCCATAAGCCTTCTATGGAGGTTCTCTTGTTCAAAGTGTTTTTTCGGGATGGTGAGTGCATCATCGTCCGGACTGTCCTCCTCTCCGGAGGTAGGTTGATGAGTTTTACCCTTGAGATCGCCGTCATCGGACGTCGGCTCCGGACTATGTTCAGCGTCCCCTGGC
The DNA here is from genome assembly GCF_018294505.1 of Triticum aestivum. Taxonomy (NCBI): domain Eukaryota; kingdom Viridiplantae; phylum Streptophyta; class Magnoliopsida; order Poales; family Poaceae; genus Triticum; species Triticum aestivum. Next base: position 418,084,403 of record NC_057795.1, on the reverse strand, counting down.
TCATCTTGCTCCATCGCTGGGTCCATGGGGTCGTTGTTTCCTTTGGAGTCGACCGGGGTGTTATTTTTCCTTGCGCTGTTATCGTTGTTTTTACTGTGGCGGGATTTAGAGTGGCGCCTGCGCTGTCGCTTTCGTTTCTGCCCGATGGGATTATCCTCCGTTGCATCCTTTTCGTCGCCGTTGTTTTCCTTGGGTGTATCCACCATGTATATATCATATGATTAGGTGGCTGTCCAGCGCCCCGTGGGTGATGGTTCCCGTTCATCTCCAGCATCGTCGTCCATACCATCGATGTCTTCGGAGTCGAAGTCAAGCGTGTCGGTTAAGTCATCGACTGTGGCTATTAAGTGGGTGGTGGGTGGGGAACGAATTTCTTCACCGTCCGCTCCCCGTTCCCGCCGGACATAGTCCGGCCAAGAGTCTCCTGATAGAGAGAGAGAACTCAATGAATTTAGCACGTCACCCAAGGTACTTCGGATCCGTGAACTTCCTACACAGGAGAAAGGGATTTCTAGCCGCAATCTCTCCGGCCTGACGCAGTTCCCCCTTCATAGCCCGCATCGCACAACAGTCATCCTTGGCTTCGACGACAGCCTTCTTCAGGTCCTCTTGCTCCGCTCGGCGTTCTCTTTCAAGAACCTCACAGCGGTCGGTAGCATCTTTTAATTTCACGGCCATTCCGGCCATCTCCTCCCTGCTTCGGCAGTGAGCAGCCTTTTCGGCTTTTAGCTCTTCCGCTGCCTTCGAGGCAGCCGCATCACTTTTCCTGGCTTGCTCCTTGGCTCGAGCAAGCTCTGCTCGAAGGTATTCCACAGCAGCGGCACCATCTGCATCAAGCATACAAATTTTAAGGAACGGGCATTAGCTCCCTTACTAGGTGACCGCGGAGAAACCACCTACCTTGTGACTCGTCAAGTCGTTTATTGACCAGCGCGATGTCTGCATCCGCAACATCGAGTTGCCGCTTCAGCTCGGCAACTCCATCAGTCCGGCTGGCCACCGAATGTTCCGCCACCTGCATAGGAAAGGCAACATTCTATAACTAAGATTATGATCCTCGGCACGCTGTCGCTTTCGACAGCATACCAAGTCTCAGGGGCTACTATCTATACAGGGCACACTCCATGTGCAAAACTGTCAAAAGGTATGTCATTTTTTGCGTACCTCAAACCCCGTCAGCAAACTTCCGAGGGCCTCATGAACCCGCTCTCGGCGGATGAGATCCTTTCAATCACCATACTCATTAATGTGCGGTGATCTTCTGAGATAGACGCCCTCTCGAGCAAATCCTGCAGCTCCACCGGCCGTACTCCAGTGCGTGCCGAACTCCCCGGCTCCGCCGGACTCGGGGAGACCCTCTGTGAAGACACCTCAGGGTCGTCCGCCCCGCCCGACGGGGCGGCAAATGGAGGCGTTTCGCTCTCCATCATCTCCGGACGAAGGTCCCCCGAAGATGAGTTCTGCTGAGAAGGGCTGAGATCCGAACTACAAGGTGAAAACTTCGGTTACCCTTAGAAATAAAGTAGGGATGTCCCCTGTTACAAAACTCCCCCTTTTTACTTACGGCTCGCTGGAGGACTGATTCCTTTGGGGAGACGGTGCGGCCGGGGCTCTTCCCGGCAGAGGACCTTACGGTGCAGATTTCTTTCCCCGCTTTGAGGCCTTGGCCTCCGGGTCTTCGGAAGCGGTCCTCTTCTCCCCCTGGAGGGAGGGATTCTCGATTCCCCCCTTAGTGAAAGCCTCCTTGGCAGAGGTGGTAGTTTCCCTGTGCCCCCCTTCTCCCTCCTCTGAAGGTGCAACCTCCAACATTTTGATTAACACGGGATCCGGCGTGGTCTCAGGGAGGGGGGCCGGACACCGTATCAGTTATGCTTGCGCTATCCACTCATGTACAAGGGATAGCTGGTTAAAAGGCAAACCCATGATAAATAAATGGACAATGTGTCCGGACACAAGGCTACTTACTTGAGTATCCGGGCGATTGCAGCTTAGGCCAGCGTCCTCGGTCAAGTCCGGACGCATCTCTTGTGATCCGAAGAACAATTTGTACATCTCCACGGGTGTCAAACCCATGAAGTGTTGGAGAGCTCGTGGTCCCCCCGGATTAAATTCCCACAGGCGGAGGGGCGACGTTTGCAGGGCAGAAGGCGCCGAATCAGCATAACCTGTGCCACTACGACCAGATTGATCTCCCTTTCTTGGAGGTCTCGAATCCGGCCCTACAACAGGGGTACGTCTTTGGACGGCCCCCAGTCAAGTCCTTTGTTGACCCATGACGTCAGCCGTTGTGGAGGGCCCAGGCGAAAGGCGGGCGGCGGCCTTTGCCTGCTGCCCCGGGGAGCGGTGATATAGAACCACTCCTGTTGCCACAAGCCGAGCTCCTCCTGAAAAGAGCCCTCGGGCCATGGAGCATCGGCCCTCTTGCTTATAACCGCCCCGCCGCACTCTGCCTGACGCCCCTCAATCATCTTCGGCTCCACGTTGAAGGTTTTGAGCCACAAGCCGAAGTGAGGGGTAGTGCGGAGGAAGGCTTCGCAGACGACAATGAATGATGAGATGTGGAGGATGGACTCTGGAGCCAAGTCATGGAATTCCAGCCCATAGTAAGACATGAGCCCCCTCACGAAGGGATCCATCAGGAAGCCTAAACCCCGACGGAGGTGAGACACGAACACGACACTCTCGCCGGGCTCGGGAGTAGGAATAACTTGCCCTTGGGTAGGCAACCTATGCGAAATCTCGTATGTTAAGTACCTGGCGCCTCTCAGCTTTAGCACATCCTCTTCCGTGATGGAGTAGGGCAACCACCGGCCTCGTAGGTCGGAGCCGGACATTGTCGAAGGTCGAAAGTACCCGAAACTGGAGCCCTGGGTGTTGGAACTCGGGGCGAGGGGCGGATTCGATTGAGGATTGAAGAAAAAGAACGGGCCTTGGTCTCATTATAAAGAGGGAGAATACCAAGAGCCATCCCCATGACCGTTTGGAACCCGCCTTCGATGGAGGGGGCGTGGCAACGGGCGCGGTTGAGTTACCCACGTCCGTATTGATGAGAATCCCGGAATAAGGGGAACACGTTCTCTGCTTCGACAAGACGTGCCAAGGAAACCGCTTCACTAAACGCGCGGAGGTGGTATAATAAAAATGATTCGAGTAAAGGCTTGGTTGTGGTGTGACGTCAGCCACAAAATACGTCAGCAGATTAAACTTGTGTAAATATTATTCTCTCTACGGTGGTATGTGGAATTTATTTTGCAGAGCCGGACACTATCCTGGTGTTCACAATCTTCTATGAATTATTCGGAGGAGGAACCCGCCTTGCAATGCCGAAGACAATGTGCGCGATGGACTCGTCGTCATTAAAGCCTGGTTCAGGGGCTACTAAGGGAGTCCTGGACTAGGGGGTGTCCGGATAGCCGAACTATCATCATCGGCCGGACTCCAAGACTATGAAGATACAAGATTGAAGACTTTGTCTCGTGTCCGGATGGGGCTTTCCTTGGCGTGGAAGGCAAGCTTGGCGATACGGATATGTAGATCTCCTACCATTGTAACCGACTCTGTGTAACCCTAGCCCTCTCCGGTGTCTATATAAACCGGATGGTTTTAGTCCATAGGACGAACAACAATCATACCATAGGCTAGCTTCTAGGGTTTAGCCTCCTTGATCTTGTGGTAGATCTACTCTTGTAATACCCACATCATCAATATCAATCAAGCAGGACGTAGGGTTTCACCTCCATCAAGAGGGCCCGAACCTGGGTAAAACATCGTGTCCCTTGTCTCCTGTTACCATCCGCCTAGACGCACAGTTCAGGACCCCCTACCCGAGATCCGCCGGCTTTGACACCGACAGTTACCATGGTCCGTATATGGCCCATGGTTGTTACATTCACTAGCAAACCAGGGAAAAAGAAGACTATGCAATAAATAAGCCCAAAACTAACGCTAGGCAATTAAGGCGATTGCACATATTACATCCACTCGGCATCAAAGATCGCCACCAGTGCAAATATAGGGAACACCCTACACTATACAAAAATGGCTTGCTATTTTCTTTAGCCGGTGGCTCCATGTTAAGAACAAATTTTGTATCGCACCAAAACAAATTACAACTATAAAGCAAAAGGAAGGTTGGCATAAAAGTTAACAGTCTAGCAGATAAATGCACCACTAGAAGTTCAGAAGCTCAGTTCATTTGACCCGACTGTTACATTTTCATGATGTATTGTCCGATGGAGCACCATAAGCTTCGCCTTCATTTCTCCTAGGCTCCTGAACAACATAGCAAATGTCTGAGAGTCTGGTTTCAAAACCATGCATATCTTGACGACATCGAACAATGTCTCTCCTTGTTTCACAAAGGGTCTCTGTTAGGGAATGGACTTGTGTCTGGAGTGCAGATACACCATTGTTTTTAGCTTGCATATCTTAATCATGAGGCAATTTGGACGAGATTGCCTTAACAACCAACCCAGTATTACGCAGGAACGTGCTTTTGGCACTGTTAGTGGTCAGGTACTGACCCACTGCAGCAAGAGCTAACATTGCGGTTATAGTTGCCTCGCCGCCTTCAGAAGGTGACGATTCCACCATTTTTTCCATAGCTTGCTGAAAAGTTGTGTTTTTACATTAGTAGTACCAGAACAGAAGATATTGAGGAGGCAGCAAAACCAAACAAAATAGCTTTGGTCTATATACAAAACTTATTCGGGTGAATCCATGTAAAATATTATTTTATTGCAAAGTACATAATAAAACGAGGTTCCAAACATATGACCATGTACCATCGCTAATGTATTGTCTATTTCTTCACATTGTATTGAGGGCTAAGGATAAAGAGGCAAAGTTTATAATATGGTAAGCATAGTATGACATCATTCATATCACAAAAAAAACTGAGAACAGACAAACAGGCAATTGTAATGTTGTGTGGGCAAGTCCAGCACGGAACTAGATTACAGGTCAAGATCAAAGGAACATCACTCCTCTCTTTTAAACCTTGTAAGGTGCAATGATATGCTAAGACAATTGTGTATAAAATTGAAAAGAGTAATAGACATTGGCTGCAAACCATGCAGTTCAAGGCACAAGTCAGAGGAAGTAGTAGTTAAAAGGCATGAGGATTAAGGACTTACAACAGCAGCTTTAACTGGTGTAGTCATGCCCTTCTTCTTGCTAGTGTGACAGTCTTTGAAGATTTCCACAACATTTGGTTCAGGTACTTTTTGGTCCTTGCGGGCTTTCCTCTGCATTTGGAACAAGTCAATATAGATCTGATAATATGGTATAGAAAAAAGAGTGAAACAATAGCTGATTACAAGAGCCTTGCAGTGTGCAATATAGCTACGAGATCCTGTCGTCTATTGGAATTTCACTTTCGTACGGTTGGCCTTGTTCTTTGAACAGTTCACCTACAAGAAGATAGACTTGTGTGGCACATGCATAAATAGGACTTCAACATGTGATTTGATCACATATATATAATGTACCTGATACTTTCGATCAGACCAGTGTTTAACGAGGCCTCTCCATTCTTCATCCGATATATTTTCCACTGGAGATGTTTGGGCAAGTTCACTGTTAGCCTTGCCTTCAAAGTGAGTTTTCCTCAAGTTATACCGATACTGTCACAGAGCAGACTTGAAAACATGGGTGCAAGCTTGTCTGGTTGCATCATCTTGGCTATCCAACTTGAACCTCATCTATTCAAAATTATGGGAGTCTCATTATCAGCAACCTAGAAAGTATGGGACAGAGCAAGATGATATTACTAGTTTCCATACATAACCATACTTACAGATAAATGGTCGAGGAAGGTATTGAACTGGGTTTCATCTTTGTCATTCCTGTAATGAATCCATGTTGGGAGGATACGTACATGACACCTAACGGCAACTGCTGCCTCTGATACTAACTTGGCTGACTCTGTAGCGTCACGTGGCCTTTGAAAACCTGCCTCAAAACGGATCTCCATTCTTCCTCCTCTAGATTTAGTTAACCTATCGAGCATTATCCTTGATGTTTGTTTCCTCTTGCGCCTAGGTGCTAGTCCAACAATGAACATAGGAAGTGTTAGTGTACATCAAAATGTGAGACTACATATAAAGAAGCACGCAAGTGTAACTTGACTCCAGAAACTACCTTCTTGCTGTTGAAGCTCACAAGGTTCATCTGGTCTTGCCAACTCATCTTGTGTCAAGAGTGCTTGGGAAGTAGTGTCAGGTGGCAAGGGAGCTTGGGAGCATGCTGCTAGCTCAGTTGATGCACGAGTAACTCATGCAGATGGTACTACTATGGAAGGTGTTGCAGCAACTAGGGATGTCTCTGCTTGTTTCGTGGCAGCTATTTGTTTCTGTTTGGCTTGTTCTGCAGCTCATGTAGCACGGGATACTCTATTTGTAGAATTTTCTGCTGGACTTTGACCTTCTATTGCACCATCAGTACCAGCAGAATCTGCAGGATTCTTCCGCTTCCCATTCCCTGCCATTCTGTGTTTCTTCCTCTTTCTCTGTGCCATGTTAAGTCAAGTCGACAAGAAAAACGAATAACAATTTAGTTCTTCAGAAAAAAATGATGCATGATACAGATGAACTGAACTTTGATGTTAGACAACCACATGATAGGAGGATGTAATATGTACGAAAAATAGGACGGAAGTGATAACCAGAAATATGATGTGTAAACTAAGAAGAAGACATTTCACTAAATTAGAAGGAATGCAATGGAAGGTAGCACCATATGAAAGATGCTACAAATATCGCTCTTCCAAGTTAACAGTGTCTCATCATAAATGGCGTTTAAACAAATGTGAAGCAGTACAAGAAATAAATCGTATGCAAGATGCAAACAACATCACACTACCAAGTTAGAGGTCTCTTGTAATTAGTGCCATTGCATATTCATAGCTTATGATGCGTAAACTAAGGAGAAGGCATTTCAACAAATTAGAAGCAATGAAAGCTAGACACCATATGAATGATGCAACGAATATCACTCTACCAAGTTAAAACTGTCTCATCATAAGTTCCATTTCAACAAATTAGTAGTACAAGCTAGAAAAGAATGCGAGGTGTAACCTATATCACACTCCCAAGTCAAACGTGTCTTATGATAAGTGATTGTTGCAGGTTACACAATATAGTAATTTGATGTAAGAACATGGTGTGATAGACAGATATTGTATGTTCCAGAAACAGGAACACATGTCTTATTCACAAGTATAATGTGTAAAGTAAGACGATGGAATTCAACAAAATTAGAAGCAATACAAGCTAGACATCACACATAACATGCAACCACATATAACAGTGCCAAGTTAGAGGGAGCACCTGTGATGGTGCACTAGGGGAGACGTGCTCATCATCAACACAACTACGTTGAGTGTCTATGCGTGTGTCGTCTTGCAAATCATCTTGGGGGGATGGAGGAGTAGAATATGTAGAGGCCCTCCGTTTGGAAGGAGCACCTTTATCCGCTACCTTTCTAACTTCCTTCCGCTTCATTGATTTTGAATTCTCAAGTAAAACCGACAAGAAAAAGCAATAAAATTCTCTCTTCAGAACTCATTCATGCATGATACTGACAATCACTACTTTGATGTAAGGCAAACACATGATACCAGGATGGAATATGTACGAAAAACAGGACGGCATGGCATGTTCACAACTGTTTGTGTAAACTAAGCAGAAACCATTCCAACAAATAAGAAGCAATGCAAGCTAGACACCACATGAAAGATGCAACCAATATGACTCTGCCAAGTTAAAAGCATCCCATCATAAATGGCATTTCAACAAATTAGAAGCAGCGCATGCTATAAATCATATGAAAGATGCAACTAATATCGCACTGCATATACTAAAGGTGTCTCATCATATTGATTGATTCGGGATATAGTTTTATGTAAGGACATGCTTAATAGACAGATGTACTATGTACTAAATACAGGAAGGCATGTCACATTAACAGGTATAATGTATAAGCTAAGCAGAATAGCACATGAAGTTTAATCAGATTGGAAGAATTACAATCTAGACACCATATGCAACATGCAACCACATGCAACATGCACATGCGGTAATCAACTACATAGCTATGTTCACTATCTTCATCTAGCCTTGTTTCTTGAAAATCATGTCGGGAGGCTGACGCTGCATTCTTTAAATGAGTAGTAGTCCACTTGCCTGACTGCCTCATCATAAGTGGTTGATGAGGGATACACAAGAACATTACTTTGATGTAAGAACATGGTTAATAAACAGATGTACTAGTATGTACCAAAAACAGAAAGGCGTGTCATATTCAAAGGTATAATGTGTAGGCTAAGCAGATGCAATTTAACGAAATTGGAAGCAATACAAGCTAGACATCCGGCTAGAGTGGTGAGCATGATCATCTAGGACCTGAGAGCCTAGTGGGAGGCAGGCTGCTTCACCACCATCGTGACTTTTTAGTTGGGTTCCAGGTGAAGCATGTCTGTGCTGGGCTTATCACTGGCTCGGCCAGTGCCCTGACAAGCTATTTGTCTTCTGGTGCTCACGGGATGGTGGTTCATGTGAAAAATATCTTTCCTTATCTTAATAAAGACCGACTTCGGCCTTTCGAATACAAGCTAGACACCATATGGAACATGCAACCACATATGACACCGCGAAGCTAAAGCAAGCACCTAGGATGGTGGTTCATAGTGAGCAAGGTCATCAACTCCAGATCTACGTTTACCATCTCCATCTACTGACGTTGCACCCTTTATAGCACTGTAACGTGCCTTGCCTACCCGCATATGAAGCTGGAGCGACTTCTCTCTTTTCTTTTCTGCTTCTCTCGAGGCAGAGTCTGAAATACCCTTGCATAAAAGCACAATAGTGAGAGTATGGGTGAAGTGTGTGCAGAACTAGTGCACTGTAAAAGTAGCAGATAGCAGCCGGCTGAAAAATAAATGACAGGAGACATATGATAGCTCTACAACATTGCATGGCAAACAAAATTAGATTCTGCTCAGTATGATTTTGTAATATATGAGCACAGGAAATGCAGGTACTCCTCTAGCACACCACCACATGTGGTCATATCAAGATAATAGTTGACTGAAAATAAATAGGTCAATCAATTTTTTTTGAACCGTCCGATCTATAAGGAACGGGCAGATGGCCTTCGTCTACCTCCCGCCAGTCACTATTGACGATCTTTCTCAAACCGCCAGTGGCCACCGGCCCAGACCCCTGCCACCACCACCCCGCCCTCCCCTCGAGCTCACACCACCGTTGTGCTTGGCAGCGCCCCCAGGCCATCCCTTTAATCCCGACTGACCTCCAGATCGGGCGCCAACAGCTCTATGCCACACACACCCTAAGATAAACACCGTGGCGTTGCTTCCCCGCGTAATAGGCGGACTAGCGCCTGCTACGCTGGGGAATGCTTCCGTCAATTGGGAATCAACTGACCAGGAATTGAAATCCAAGGGGGCGACGGACCTCTAGCTAAGGTGAAATAGTATATGAGGAGAAACCTTGTGCATGGCAAGTTACTAGGAACATCTAGTATCAAGAAGAAGCGGTTAACTAGTGTCTTCTGTGGGATGAATACCATGCACGCAGACACTTAAGATTTGCACGAATAAGGGAAGAGGAGTACCCTTATCGTCTGCCAGTGTGGTCTCCTCCATATGTCGCAGCGATCTTCTTTTTTCTCCCGGGGAACCGATGTTTTGGAGGATGGTGGATCCTTGGACAAACACATGGCCAAATTGTTGATTGTGTTGTCGTGGCCATATATTGGCGGAGGGGAAGCAGATCCGATACGGTGAAGGACGGCGTAGCAGGAACAGCTCCGGTCCGGTGGACGGTGGCGAAGTTGGAGCGGTAGTGGTGAGGCGCAGGACGGCGTGGTTGAACTGGCTTGGTATGGATGTCTCGGCCTCGGCTTCAACTACTAGCCGTGGAGGGTGTTGCGGTTGAGGTTGCGGTGGACGACGACGTCGGGGTATCGGCTCCGGCGTGATGGAGGAGGACGGCGGTTGATGGGTGGGATGGGGTGGTGGATGGAGGACGCCGGGGTTTCGTGGCTGGTGGAGAGATAGTTTTTGCACCCACAGAGTACGAATGGGGAATCAAACGGGTGGGTGGGGGGGAGCTAAGGGAGAAACATGTTTGGGTCTGGGACGCGCTTGTTTTTGGCTTTTTTGAACAGCAGATGGGATGCGCTTGTTTGAAATTTGGGGAAAGTACAAACTTTGCACCCCTCTTAAATTCTGGACCTACTGTGGGTCGGGGGTAGGATGGTAATCCTAGGTGTCCCAAATAGTGGGCGGGAGCAATCTCGGCAGCGCGCATGTGTGCTTAGGCGGCCATTGTGTATGAATCTTTTTCGGAGGCGGTTGCATGGCATCTAGATGAAGCTACAAACCTACCCCGGTTTAGACCTTTGGACGTCAGGCCTGTAGGTTTCACGGGTCGGAGTTATTAGAAAAGTAATTTCCTTGTACTACCAAACATTGGTCTCACGTGGTTTCGGGCGAGTAGAGGCTCTTTTGGAGCTTCATTCAAAATTTTGAAACACAAGCATTCACGTTTAGAATACTCTTGAACTTTGAGGATTGACCTAAATAGACAATGTTAAATTTGACCATGTATGTTTGAAAACCTCATTAAATTATCCGCTTCTTTTTGAAATTTTGACACTTGAAAATCCTATAACTAAGATTATTTCGGAATGGAGGAGCTAAATTTGAATCTATTTTATACACGACTACATATGCTATTATGTACAAAATCATACCAAAGATTGGTGCCCCATAATTTAGTTATGATTTACAAATGCCATGATATCGAATTCAAATAATTGAATGGACTTCATGTTGAATTCGATTTTTTTAAACCACCTTAAGTTGAATTCAAATGTATGCTAGTTCATAGGTAGCTATTTATAATGTTCATTGTGTAACTTTCGTATTTATAATGTGCTTTACACACACAACATGAACTATACTCACGTTTATATTCGATTGCTAAAGCGATGCATTGTCTGGAGTTTCAAAATACTAACTATGTGGATCAATTATGTCGAATAACAACATAGAAATGCTCAAATTCGATAGAATCTAGATGTCTGATGGATCAATGACCGTTCCTTACGCAAATTGCTAATATCATGATCCCATCCTAATATTTGGATACAATTTATATCTTTAATCAATGTGTACATCAGTCTTTTACGTGTAGTTTTCACTCTCCATCGTGGTCTCTCACACATGCTCACACACTCTCTCCCGAGGTGTCTTTCTCGCAGACATGCTCTCGATATAACCCTCCCTCCTCTCGTAACCATTTACGACTGTTTTCAACTAACCTTTATCACAAGCACTCTTCCTCTCACAAGCATACACATGCACAATCCCCATCGACCCTTTCTATATACATAGACCTGCCTACGTGTCTCTGTACGCACATTATCTTTAGGCTTGTCTCTCACGCATTGTCTCACACCTCTCTCCCTAATCGATGAGTATGATTCTAGCAGAGCATTCTGTAGGATGCCCTTAAAGTTAGGTTCGATGAATAGTAATATCAGAGATAAGGGGTTACCTTAGTCTGAGAACCTAGGGTTACAAATCCTAGCCGGCTTTGTCAGTGGACACAGAGTCCTTCACAATTCTGCTATCTTTGTCTTGTACGACTAGTCATGCATGGGTCTCGCTAAATGCCTCACGGGCCGACCAATGTGGCGCAGGACAGAACCGAACGAAGGGCCTCACCTAGACCCATCGGACCTCACGCGGTGAGACACCCTCTGCCCCCACATCTCGTTATCTTCTCACACCCACACATACCAACACAGACAACACACACAAAAATCTCCTGGTGCCTCTATCCCCTCCCCCTTGCATATACACACTCAAGGGAATCTCTTGCCGTGACGTCATATTCGTCTCTCTCTATCTCTCTAGCCCACTCTCATTTCTCGTGCTATCCCTCCCACCCCCCCACCCCCGTCGGCCCCTCTATCCATGCCTCTCTCGAATACGTAATACACACACATACCTCTCTAGGCCCTACCAAATGCATCAACTACACATTCACACATGTTACATCACGTACCCCATTGATCTAAAAAGACCTCTCTTCACGTTCATTTCGCATACAACATTCCTTTTGAATAAAGTGTGGCCAAAAAATTATTTTAGAATTTCTACATATACAAAATTTTAAAAATATATATGGAAGAGTATGAATACTAATTTGCATTGCATGGTGCCCACAATGATATTTATTCCGCACTGTGAATTTGTATATTTTTATACTATATATAAAGTTAGTCATAATAAAGATAAAGGAAGAGCATCTTTCTCTCCATCGCATACCCCCCCCCCTCTACGCCCCTTTCATGTACGCACACAAACTATCTCCAGGTCCTCTAAAAGTAAGCCCCAACATATTCACGCATGTTTCATCTTTCTCTCGCAATATATACAGGGACGATCATTGTATTTGAAGAGAAAGCACGATACGTACATTGGACTTCATAATCCACTTATTACGGTCACCATTTATGTTTTGTGGTTATTATACAGTCACGGGCTCACCGTACAACTCTTTTTTTTCTCAAGACATGACTAGTTGACCAGTTAAACGCTCCACGTGGCACCTTTAGTGTTGCATCACATTATCTCACTGCCATTGGGCCCACCTCTCGGCTTGTATCTACTCTACATCTACACTCTTATAAAGTACACTCTTATAAAAAAACAGAATTGGTGATGATGGTGTGCCTGCCATCCTGCAATATAGGTCGCCTGATTTATATCCGACGGATAGGAAGGAAACTATGGCAATTTTGGAAAGAGGCACCCACACACCTCTCCACATTTGCAAATAAGGCTTTCCCTCGTTCATCCTTTTCTCTCACAAGATAAACTAGTCATACAAATGCATCTTGATGTTACGTGCAACGCACGGGCATCTTACTAGTAAGAATGAAAACAAACGACAAAAAAAATTGGACGGTGGTTTGCAGTCATGACCGTGGGCACATCAGATAAGATGGCCTTGTATTCGTATGTTGAGCCGTCTATTTTAACACACAGGAGCTGGTGTGGTGATTATACACACGCACGCACACATGCACACGAACTGCATGCACGCAACACTCACACGAACACATGCAGCCACGCACACACGCAACACTCACATATACACACGCAGCCACGCACACACGCAATACTCACACGCACACATGTACGCACGCATGCACACACCAGTACACCACACGACCAACACACACTCTCACGCTCAAGTGCTCAACCTACACGTGCATGCGCACACATCAGGCCCTGACAGACACATACACAACCAGGTGATTCCCGCGCACGGGTTGGAGTCTTGTCGCACCTGCGTAAATTTGTGTTTATCTGACCTTTTCCCTATGCGAACTGACAGGTGGGACCCACAAGGAACATGGTCAATTTAACTAGTCAACATGGTGCCACACAGACTATTTGGCCGGTCAACAAAATGCAATCCGATGCTGAACCGTGAGCAAGTGATCGTATAATCACCGCAAAATGTATATAGTGACCGTAATCAGCTTATTCTGAAGTTCGGTGACCATATTACGCATTTCTCCCTGTAGGCCCTCCAAAACTACATCTCTACACGTTCTCGCATGTTACATATAACAACTATGCAATACAGCACTACTACTACACTCTAACACAATAAATCATATGTGTTTTTAGTTTTACTAGATATCATATTGTTACTTAATTATTCAGTTTGCATACATTAAAATTGCCTTTGAAATGTATGACCAGTATCATCTACCGTGCGGGAAAAATCCCGCCCTTTCCTGTTTAATCGGGTTTGTATCGATGGATCGTGCGAAACAGCAAAACTATAGTACTATACAGTACAAGTGAAAGTTCACTGGGCCGCCATGTCGTGTACCTTTGTTGTAAGGGTGGAGCGCTCGCTTTCATAAATCTTCTAGTCCCTTTCGCTGACATGTGGGACATCAAGCTACCGGGTCCACGTGCCATACCAAAATACAGTGCAGAGCAGCCGGGGTGAAGCTGCACCTTTCCCGCAGTTAAGGCGCTGGCGTAGTAATGGCAATGAGGCGTCAAATCACAAAGCTGCACCTTTCCCGCAGTTAAGTTGGAGGGACGAAGTAATAATGATAAAAAAAAGAAGTTGGAGGGTCGAAGCAACCATCATTTCACTCGTTGCTGAATCCACTTCTCCCTCATCTTCTAAAAGTTAACCACGTGTTGCTTCTACCGTTGTTCTCCCTCATGTGGGACGCGGATCGGCTTGGTAAAGCACAAACACGTGGGACCGCATGTTAGCAAACCACCAGGACAACGTCCTCCAAAAATAAGAAACCTCCCCCGCCATCCGCGCGGCAAAATCACCTCCTTTTTACTAATCTTGATTCTATAATTTTTTAGATCAATATAATTGAGATTTGTATAGATAGCACACAGGAGCAAAACCAAGTGGTACGGTTAAGGGCATCCACAATGTGTAGCCAAATGTGAAAATATCTTTTGGCATCATGGGGACCATTGTGGACGATGCTGCCAAAGCCAAAAAGATGGAATCGAAGCTCCCTGATTGATTGATTGAATGAAGGAATAGAAATATGCAACGTCTCTCCTCTTTCTCCCGTGCTTGGACGCATGTATAGTATAGAGCATAAAGTCTACTCCCCTGTCCCTTCTATCACAAATCACAAATTAGTGAGGCGTCAAATCACAAAGCACAGATGAAGCAACCATCATTTCACTCTTCGCTGACTCCACTTCTCCATCGTCTTCTTCGAGAAACCACCTCACTACACTTAGCTGGATGGACGACGCTATTGTGTACTAGTAGTACTAGTACATTTACGCATCCTTTGGTTCAACGGACTTCCTGGATGCAAATAAGGCGGTTGTCTCGGCTTGCAGGCGACACTTATGAACGACTTACCGTGGTCTCCCTCAATGGTGTTCTCCGTCGAACACACTTCGCCCAACCACAACGTTCGAGATATCGTCGACGTCACCGCAATGGGAAGGAAGTCAAATATAGTTACTACCTCCATTTTTTGTACACAAGGCCAGTATATCAAAATTACAATTTGCAAAAGGCCACTAACACTAATAGAGGCAAAATTGATGGGGTTTGCCTCATACTAGCAACCAAGAACATTAATATACCCTGCATGCATGCGGAAGTGAGAAGGTTGGTTTGCATGGCGCTGCATTAATCAAGTGATGAGGAGTGAGATGGTTAGCTCTTTGGGCTTTGGAGAAAAAAATACGCATTAATTGACACGTTAAACGAGGATTTGTATCGATTAATCCCACGAAGGAAAAATCTGCCTTTCTTTTTTAACACTAGTACTCCTAGTATGTACACACTTATCCTGTTTGGGTCTAGGCCTTGCATTGCCATACTTCACCACACATTTTTGGCAAGCTTGCCTAAAGTTTTCAAAATGAAAAGGAGGTACACTTGTGCATGGCTGTCGCAATCGCACCGCACCTGCACACGGTCGCTCCTGCACGCCGTGGTCGCACCGCAGCATCACACAGTCGCTCATGCATGCCACAAACCCAGCCAAGGGAACACACCCTCACTGACACATGTTGTCGCATGTGAACAAACCAAACTCAGCCATCCTACCATTGACACATAATGTTTGTTCGTAGAGTATGTTTATCCAACCGCATGTTGGGGAGGATCCATGCGGCCCGTGCGGTGGTCTGTTAGGGAAGAAGAAGAGGTGAGGAAGAAGGGTTAGGAGACGTAGGATATTCATCCAACCACCTGAAATGGTAGACTGACCCAAATGATGAAAGTCAGGCGACTTGCATAACAATATTTGTTATTACACAACAAAAGATCCATGAAAACAACATAAAGAAAAACTATCACTGCTCGCGGATCGAGATGACCCGTCGTCTTTGGTTGCTAGCGTCAACCATCCCTAGCTGCCAACGTGTGTCTCTGCACCGTGGTTGTCCTCGGCCTCCAGCTACTCATTCACGCGGAGCATGTGGGCGCTCTGCACGGAGGAGAGCACTGCCCGGTTCAAGTCGAGGACGTCCGGTTCTGCCTGCAGGAGGGCCTCTATGGTAGCGGCATCCGCACGCTCCGCATCGAGTTGAGCCTCCGCCGCCCGGTTCAAGTCCAGGACGTCCGGTTCTGCCTGCAGGAGGGCCTCGATGGCAGCGGCACACACGCGCTCCGCCTCAAGTTGAGCCTCCGTC
Source organism: Triticum aestivum (assembly GCF_018294505.1). Lineage (NCBI taxonomy): Eukaryota > Viridiplantae > Streptophyta > Magnoliopsida > Poales > Poaceae > Triticum > Triticum aestivum. The sequence continues at coordinate 418,068,151 of NC_057795.1, read as the reverse complement.
GCCCGGTTCACATCCATGACATCCGGTTCCGCCTGCAGGAGAGCCTCAATGGCAGCGAAATGCGCGCGCTCCATGTCGAGTTGAGCCTCTGCCTCCCGGTCCTCCTTTAGTATCGCCAGGTTGAACCGCCGGTCTGCCTGCACCATGGGGGACTCGGACGCCGGCATGAAGTCGACGTCCATCATATCATACCCATCGGGGGCCTTTTGCGCCACGACCTCCGCCATGAACATTGGATCGGCTTCCTCCTCCTCGTAGCTTGGCTCCAGAGAACTCGGGGATTGGCCCGCCGCAAAGCGAGTTTGGGAATGAAGGTCTGTGGCACCGACCGCTGCCGCGATTTCTGTGCGCCGCTTCGGCATCAGCATCTTGTAGTACGTGATCTTGCGGCGCACCATGGCTTTCCAGCAAACTAGGGGACACTTGATGCAGGCTAGGTGATCGAAAGGTGGATGAATGGGCTAGAGATTAGGTGTGGTTTTGGGGCAGTGGCTGGCATAGGCCGAGCAGTGAAGGTTCTGGTGTGAATAGTGGATCCGGTGACGACTGGTCAATCAGTTTTGACTGTACATCGCTCTTGTCACGTTCGCGTTGCACCTCAGCACGCTGGACCCTCCATGTTGCTCCCTGAATGGAATGCGCTTCGTCTTGCGTTTTCGCTCGCTTGTGGGACCACAGTTGAGAGCAAACCGACGTCCCTCCCCCTCCCCTGCCCACGTCATTTATACTACCACTCCCTCCGTTTTATGCGTAGTATATAAAAACAGAGGGAGTATACTACAGATGAGGATCCCCTGATGTGGCCGAAACCATTGAGTAACTGGCATGCGGGGCCTAGCAAGCATGGGGTCCGCCAGTAAGTGACCAAAAGGGAGGGTAAGGCAGGGATACCTACGTCATAGGATCCAATTCCACTACTACTCCCTCCTTCCATTTACTATACATGGCCTAATGTGTTTTTCGAGGTTAACTTTGACCAAATGTTCGAGTAATAATATATGACATGCAACTTACACAAAGCATACGGTCAAATTCGTATGTGAAAGGAGCTTCCAATGATATAATTTTCACATTATACATCTCATGTACTATTAATCTTATGAATAGTCAAATGCGATTTTGAAAAACGCATTAGAGCATGGTTAATAATATAGCCAGTCGATGGCTATAAGGAACTTCCATGTCATCTATAGCCATCATCTATTATATGCACTCATACAGTAGTGTGGGATATAAGGTTGGCTATTTCCCGCAAAAAAAAACTATAAGGTTGGCTATTGTATTAGTACTTTTTTCCATCTCCTCTCTACCTCTTTCTTCATATTTATTGTATTTAACTAGGAATGCGTATATAGCTAGGCTCTTGCATGAGAGCTCACTCCCCTTACTTTTTCACATCTCTCTCCTCCACATAGGCCCTATATAAATGGAAGGAGGGAGTATACTATGAGCACTGCATACTCTAGTACAGATGTTGTCAGTACTCCACTAGTACTATTGGACAGGGAGCTTAAAAAAGTTACTATTGGACTGGCTATACGTGGCGAAATCCTAGTAGGAAGAGCATGCGCGAGAACAAGCACATTCACGTGGTTGAAAACAAATTGGAAACCATCTCGAGTACAAATCTAGGAGTACGTACGAATCTAACAATATTGATTGGGCGTTGTTGAATGTTGATACTTTTTTCTGTAAGTTTGATCAAAGTAGAGATACTTTGACTACACATAAAACTTATATGTAAACTAGAAAGGATCGGAGGGAGTATATTGTACGTTCAAAAATGAAACGAACATTGAATACCCTTTATATATGATTTGCGGATGCTATGATCACCGGTTCAAAATTTTGAATCCGCCTTAGGTATCACACATGCCCCCACTCGTTCTCTCTCGATTTCATCTCGGGGTCCGGAGATCGATTGAAAGAGGACTAGGGTGGGTACAATACGTTCGTTTCGCTTATGAACGTACAATATACTCCCTCTGATCCCCACAGACCCCCCCCCCCCGCGGGTCATTTCTATCATAGAAACAGACCAAACCTTTATCTCCTTGCACGACACGCAATTGATCTCTCAACATCAATCGATCTCGTCAACATGTGTCGGGGCATGAACCGAATGGGATGTCAAAACTAAGACGCGAAGCGACACGTAGTGGAGGCAAAGTGAAACTTTAAACGAACCGTTTGTTTGTATGCATGTCGGACAAATTACAACATTGGAAATACAAGCATGGTCTAGGCCCACATGTGAATGATACTCGGTGGAATGTTTAAATGAGGCATGGGGGAGGATGGACTCGACCGGAGGGCGGCATGATCGATGGAGAAGAGGGTTGGAGAGGAATGAGAAATAAGCAAAGGCCACATGATTATACTTGAACGGCTCAAATAAACAATAAGTTTTCTCACTTGGCCTACATAGTGAAAGGCCTAATGCGCAATGCGGAGCACTGACGCTCGAATATGGCCGGGAAAACAGAGAAACCGACATGTGGGGCACACCTGTCGGGATGACGTAGCGCAGACTAGTCCAATGGAGGAGCTGGCCCACGACCTCCTCGCCATCGGAAATCGTTAATGTGGGTCATGAGGGGCAGCAATGTGGTGCATCTCCAACACCGCTTCTGGACACGGCGACCGCGGTGAGCAACACGCTCATCGTTGCTGGACACGGTCGGTTTCAGTGTGCCAAGGGTGGCGTTAGCGCTGTGGCACGACCAGCAGTATGTTTGGTTTGTGCCCAAGGTTGCCCCATCGAAGCATTGGCTAGCCAAAATTCTGGTTGAGGTTTTGGTTGCCCATGATTTGGCCGACATTGGCAAGAAAAATGAACTAGAGCTGGCTAGAGTTCATTGGCATGCCAAAAAAATGGCAACCATCCAAACAAAGACCAATCTTTGGGTCATGACCAAAATTTTGGTAAGGTGCACTTTGGCCACAATCCAAACACACCCCAACACCCGGCTCGTCGAGGATGCACGGGGCGCCACGCCGCGTCCGCGGAGTGGTGTAGCACATCCAACTGCATCCCTAGGACATGAGACCATGCCGGGTCGTCTTGCTTTTTCAATGGCATGTGGGGATCGCATGTGAGAAAAGGGCATCTCCAACGTTGCCATGACCGCAGCTAACTACCCTGGCACACCAAAAACCCTCCTCCCTCGCGTCGTTGTGCGGTGCGTTCCCAGCCGGCGCCAGCTGCCCACATTCGTGTCGTCCGTTCGTATGCCGTCGTTAAGAGGCTCGGTGCCCGAGGAACCAACTCCGGTGACTTAATGACGCACCCGGACGCTTGGCCTCACCGGAATGCTCTACTTGGAGCGGCAACACCCAGCTAACCTCCACACTAGAGCGCATCGTCCTCCTACCTAGCACCACATCCGCCATGACCGCAAGTGAGAACACTCTGCGGGATGAAGCTCCAGGTCGCCGCCCTCGCTCAAGTCGCCTCTCGCAATGCAATAGCGGCATAGCCGGACACGGACGCGACCGGACAAGCGGTGGCCACGCTGGCGGCCGATGATGGGAGCATTGTCAGCCACGCGTCCTACTTGCCGCCGTCCAACGTCCGGCACCGCCAAGGTCGGGGACTCCTCCGAGGATGAGTAGGGCATGGTGTACCAACTAGCCGGTCTGTATCCCGTGTTCTACTCTTCCTCGCCGGAGACCGCACCTTCACTTCACGGGTCTTGAACCCCACCCCCATACATAGAGATCACAGATGGAGGACGTCGGTCGCCGCCATAGAATAGGTTTAGGGTCGGGTTTGTTTTACTTTTCTGTCCTATAAAAGTTCGAAATGTAATGAAAATCTGTCGTGTTTGCATTAATCTCGGCCGGTGTATATGAAATTTCACAATAATATAGTATATTGTAGGAGTACTAGCAAGATGCACGTGCATTGCACCGAACATCAAGATCTTGTGGGAGAAAATGATGAACGAGGGAAGGCTTATCTGCAAATGTGGAGAGGAGTGCAGGTAAAGTGTCATAGTTTCCTTCCTATCCGTTAGATATAGATCAGACGGCCTATATTGCAGGATGACAGGCACACCATCATCACCAACTCTGCTTTTTATTGAACTGACACAAAGCTAACATGCGAAGTAAATAAACACATAGGGTCTATACATACACAATTTATCTTAGGCACTCCAATAGTACGTCCACTACACATTCACGCATTTCATATCTTTCTACATCTACAGGAACCTATGAAAGGGTTAACGTAAATTGCCTCTCTCTCTCCTCCCCTGATATTCATGGTGCTGGGCCCCTCCCTCCCCCAATCTACAATCAACCGCTCACACATTTCATATTACGTTAATTACATAACTGGGATTATGTAGGTGTAGCATTACGCGTCCTAAAAAACCCAACTAAGCCAACCTCCTAGCATATCGCGCAGGAAAAGACCCGACCGCGCTGTTTTAGTCGGGATTACTGGATTACTAGTAGTAGTATTGATGGATCACACGAAGCACCAAGTTTTTTTAGGGGGCGAAGCACCTAGTTTAAAAGGAAAAAATGCGGTACACTCATAGCATCCCTGTTGCGGTCGCATTGCACCCCACACACGTTCGATCCTACACACGGCTCACGCAAACGGAATGCACTTCGGCTTGCCTCTTCACTGACATGTGGGACTGCACTTGGAGAAACCGACCATGCGCCAAACTCCCCCCGCCCACCGCGTGAAAATCCTCCCCCCCCCCAAAGTTCCCTCCAAATTCTAAATTCAACCGCCCTTCGGCCAACTAGCCAATAATATTCCCCAAACCCCCTCCCCCCTGTCCCCCTCTACTCCGTTCGCTCTGCCAAATCCGCCCTCCCCGCCATGCCGATACGTCGGTGCTGCGGTTTGTCGAGGGGACGCACGACGATCCTCTCGCTCCCACAGTACGCTCTCATAGACTGCCGTCCTCTAGCCGCGCCGCCACCGCTGGCGACGTTCTTGTGGAGGCGCACGACAGTCAGCGCCGCCACTGCTGGTGACGCTCATGTGGAGACGCACGGCGGTCAGCTTTTCCCACAATATTCTAGACTGAGGCCCCATGCATACCGGTGTAGCGCTGAATGTTAGCTGATAGACGCAGTTAATCTCACTATTTGCCGAAGTAGTTTACAGTCAATATGCTCTACTTAAGAAGCTTCCTTGCCCTGTTGTGCACTCAATCTGCTTAGCTGAGATGGCATGCCAAGGCTGATTAGTTGCTAAAATATTCTGCCATATATTTATTGTGATGTAGATTGCCATGGTCCAATAGCCAATCTGTTAGGTGAAATAGCTCTACACCGTTTTATACTCGATCTTTGTTGTTGTGATGGCCTTCAATAGTTCGATGGATGTGTGCTCGGCCTCATTGACTGCTGAAAAAGCATGCCATAATTTAGCACTCAAATATGTTTGCTGAATTAGCTTTACATATATTTCGTTACTTAGATTTGCTCGTCCAAATATCTTGCCATAGCTTTAGACATCGACCTAGGTACTTTTTCTGGACTTCATAAAAAAACATATATGTTTTTCCTGTAATATCTAGTAGAAGAACTAATTTGTATGTCTAATAGATGGACAGGACTTGGATAACTTCTGCTCAAAGATTCTCCGCTGCATATGTCGAGGGGGTTGAAAACTTCATGAACTTTATCAGAGCTGAGTACGGTGGTCCGAAATCAGATGTGCTCTGCCCGTGTAGCAGTTGTATGAATTTAGTTACAAGACCCCAGTCAACTGTGCAAAATCATCTACACTTGTATGGGATGTCGGTCACATATACTAGGTGGGTTCATCATGGTGAAGCTGTGAACGTCAATGTTATTGACTACGTGGAAGCAGCAGATCACCATCTTGATCTGCCTGATGCTCAGGTGGAAGAGGAGGAGGAGGTGGTGGTGGCGGAGCCAGTGAGTTTGACCAACATTGAAACAATGCTACGAAATGCTCGTGCATTTCATGAACTTTCACCTGCAGAAGAAAAACGGTGGGCCCGCATGTTGGAACAATGCAACGTGGCTGTCACCCCAGGAAATAAGCTGTCAGTATTCTCAGCTATGGTCACCTTTCTTCAGGTGAAGACATCTGAGCGGATGACCAACAAATCATTCGATGCGATGTTGGCTGCTTTCCGCAAATCTTTCCCAGATGCGTCTGAGCTGCCACACACCTACAGTAAAATGAAGAATTTCCTTCGTGCAGTTGGAATTGGATATGATATGATCCATGTTTGTAAGAATAATTGTGTTCTGTTCCGGAAGGATTATGCCAACTTAAGTGAATGCCCGAAATGCAAATCATCAAGATGGAAAGATGGCGATGCTGTGAAGAGGATTCCTCATAATGTTCTGAGACATTTTCCAATTATACCAAGATTGCAGAGGTTGTTTCATGATGCTGAAACAAGAGAGGATGTACTGTGGCATTCTAGGAACCAGGAGTACAGAGATCAGAATGTAATGAGCCATCCATCTCATGGTAGTGAGTGGAAAAGCTTCAATCATAAACACAAAAAGTTTGCTGCTGACCCGAGAAACATTAGACTTGGCTTAGCTTCAGATGGATTTAACCCATTTGGCCACCAGAGCGCCACATATAGCATGTGGCCAGTGCTTGTTATCCCTTACAACATGCCTCCAAATGTCTGCACCAAAGAATCAAACTACATGATGGCCTTGCTCATCCCAGGTCCAAAAAGTCCTGGAAAGGATTTTGATTTATTCATGGAGCCTCTTGTGGAGGAACTTCAACAGCTATGGAGGGGTGTTCTCACTCGAGACCTATATAGCAGCCCACCAGCTGATTTCTTTCTGCGTGCTATTATAATTTGGTGCATCCATGATTATCCGGCTTTGGGCACTATGTCAGGGCGAACGACACATGGTTACAATGCATGTGTTCGCTGTGACAGGAATCCGCTATCATACGCAATACTTAGCAAGATCTGTTACATTGGACACCGCCATTTCCTTGCCAAGGACAAGCCGCATCCTAGAAAATACCGAAGACATGTGTTCAATGCAAAGCATGAAAACCGTGATGCGCCAAAGAGGCTCACCGCCGATGAGTTGCAAGTGGAATTAGAGAAGGTCAGGCATATTACACCAGGAAACCATCCTGGTAATGGTAGCGGGAAAAGGAAGCGTGGCAGGGCAGAAGAGAGATTATTGTTTACCCGCAGGTCCACTTTGTGGGACTTGGAGTATTGGAAAGATTTGGATCTGCGGCATAATCTTGATGTGATGCACATCGAGAAAAATATATGTGACAGCATTATCGGCACACTTCTTAATATTGAAGGCAAGACGAAAGATACCTTAAAATCTAGGATTGATTTGACACACCTGGGTATCAGACAGGATTTGCAGGTGCAAGATGAAGGTAAACCATGGGATATGGCACCAGCTGTGTACGTCTTGGACAAGGTAAAAAGAAAAGAATTCTGCGAGGTCTGTCACGTGTGAGATTCCCACATGGATTTGCTTCCAACCCTGAAAGGAGAGTCAGTGCAGATGGAAACAAGGTACAAGGGTTGAAAACTCATGACTGCCACGTCCTACTTCAAAGGGTTTTACCTGTTATCCTTAGAGGATTGGGCCGCCCTGACTTATACAGAGCAGTTGCAGAGTTGGGACAATTCTTCAGGGAACTCTGCAGTAGAAATATCAGGATAGATGCTTTGGAGCGTCTTAGAGACAAGATACCAACTATCCTATGCGACCTTGAGAAGATATATCCTCCAGCCTTCTTTGATGTGATGGTGCATTTGGTTGTTCATCTACCTGATGAGGCACTACTTAGAGGTCCAGTACAGTATGGCTGGATGTACCCTATTGAAAGGCGGCTAGGCACTTTCAAGGGCTATGTTAGGAACAGAGCTAGACCCGAGGGTTCCATTGCAGAGGCCTACATTGCTACAGAAGCGTTGACATTCTGCTCAAAATACATTGAAACAACTGATCAGCTTAGCAAAGAGGTGGGTGAAGACAATTCCGGGCTCAATGTTTTCGATTATTCTGTTCGAGTTACCGGGAAGAGTCGACAAGAGGACAAACCTAAAGATTTGGACAAAATGGTTTGGTATGTGTTGAATAACTATCCTGAGATACTACCTTATATCAAGTAAGTGCTAAGTACTGCAGCTTATACATCGTAATCTACTAAACTTACAGCACATTCTTATATATTTAGATGTTTGACGCGATCACTATGTTGTGCAGCATCTACGAAAAGGAGTTACTGCTGCAAATTCCAAGAAACATTGACAAACTGGTTATGGAAGGATTTGCGAAATGGTTCAAGAGCCATGTAAGATTTTGAATTGCACTATTAGTTTTTTAATATATTGAGTACATAAAATGATCAGCTTGTCTATTTTCTAACCATAGGTTAAGAAGATGCGGGAGGATGGGCAGGCAGTTGATGATGACCTTTACTCACTAGCAATGGGTCCTGATACTCGGGTAAGACATTATGAATCTTGCATTGTTGGAGATGTGCGCTACAACACCCTTTCACGCGACGAAGGCAGGAAGACACAAAACTGTGCCATCATGAGCACGGATACGTACGACAAAGAGACAACTGAAATGTATGCTAACATAACAGACATTGTTCAGTTGCAGTATATCTCCAATTTCGAGGATCATCAGTGTGTGGTTCTGTTGTGCTGTTGTTGGTATAACCTGTTTTCCAGGATGGCAAAACTCAGAGCTGATGATTATTTCAAATCCATGAATGTTAAGGTGGTGTACCAGACCAACGAGCTTTTTATTTTGGCAAATCAAGCAACACAAATATTTTTGTTGGAAGACACATTTGCATGTAGCAATGACTGGAGAGTATTGCAAAGGTTTGAGCAGAGGAATTGGTTTAATGAAGTTGCACAACAAGATGATGCTTACACTGCTCATGATGTACAAGATAACACAGATGTTCCTAATATCTCTGAGAACCATCACGTCAATGACACGGGCGAAAATATTGCCTGTCGTGCTCTGGACATACAAGATTTGATCTAGAAGAAGCCAATGTTCGAGGACGTTGAGGATGAAGAAGAAGATGACACCATGGTGAATTACGATTCAGACTGATACACAGGGCGAAGATGTTGACGCTGCTGCTGCGGATGATGATTAGATTGCTTTTGTCGTATTTTCCTGTAAGAAGACATTTTTATCAACTATGTGAAATTGTGTTTGCTATGACAACTGAAACCTAATGAACGTGTTGTTTAGTATTTTGCTGTGGGAACATCACTTGTAATGTATGCAAATTTGTGTTTGATGATTGTATGACAACTAAAACATGATCACATTATTGTTTAGTTGTAATCATATTTGGCTATGAAACTTGAATTTGATGATATACTTTGCTGTTGGACTGCAATTTGCTCGACGTCCTCGAATGAGAACAAAGCTGACCCGACAGGGCCTCTGGTAATTTATTTATTTATTACCAAAAGGTCCTCTGCTATTTATTTATTTATGAGAAAAGAGGATACCCCCTGATTTCCGTTAATATAAACCATTAGATGTTCACAACACTACGCCCAGCCTGCTACACAGGTTTCATTCATTACTAGTTTCAGCAAAGTGCTCATGTCATAGCCACTGAATACATCATGAGTGCTACATACACTGCTAATAAAGAGAAAATCATCCTACAGAGCACATGGATTTTGCCCATTATCTTCACAAGCTCTTTTATCTCCTCATTGCTGTCAAGGCCGTTCAGCATCTATTGCCTAACCATGATCAGAGGAACTACATCTTTAACCTTCTGCTCTCCATCTTCCTCTTCTGTCGTTCCTTCAGTTACTTGTCCAACACCCCAACCTGCTGGTATTGGGATTCCTCAGCTAACCAAATAATCAGCGCAGTTGCATTCCCCCACATCAGCAACTTCCCAGAAATAAAAATCACATGAATCTTCCCTTTTCTGCACGAATCAAATTGGAAGATCATCAACCAAACTATTAAAAAAATCAGCAACTGAAAGCAGCAGAACAACACTTAAACATATTATTACCCCATGATTCGGGCATTTGTAGAAGACTCGGCCAGGGTTGAGGATTGTGGTTGAGACTCGACGGATGAATCTACGTGATTTGCAGCAGTGGCACCACACTAACAGTAGCGGGTTATGATGAGCAACCGGCTACAGTGCGTGTGCCGCCTGGGTGTGATGAGACCCATAGGGGATGGTATAGGTGGCGACTTGGCGCATATCTGGTTGTTTCCTGCTGAAGAGCAGGTGGACGAGCAGCCAGCGGACATGGTTGTTGCGGCCATAGCTTCCGATGCTAGGCAGAGTAAGTAGAGAAGAGGAGAAGCGAATGTTGGATATGCCAGTTTCATTACTTGTAGAGTAGCATAGCACCATATATAGTCATAGTCTAGGTTTGGATTCGAACTAGCTACAGGAGCACGTCTCTCTTTTTCTAAAACTCGGCAATGTCTCTTTACTGGTACACTAACTTGTTCTATATGCCTTCTCAAGTCTTTGATTTTCTTTCTTTTTTGTTAGGAAGGAAGGAGGACAAAATTGAGAGTTCCTGGGACTCGAACCCAAGACCTCTCGGTTGAAAACCAAGGGTGCTAGTCACTTATGTGGCGAATGTTCTCTGGGAGGAGGACGGCAGACGAACGCATTTTCCTCGCAGTTTTAGTTGTGACACAGGATTGAACGGTCGCTGTTTCAGGAATGTTATCAGGCGAACGAGCCCAATTTTTCTTTTCTTCATATATATAAAAAAGTATGCTAATGGTGTCGGCTTAGTCAACAAATGATTGTGCCAACCTTGACCGTTGGATTGACATTCAACGTCTGGCGTGTTTCTTCAGTCTCTCCTTCCTCGAGCCGCCAAAGCCAAAGCAACGCCAACGGGACCGCCTGCTCCCGCCTCCCACAGCTGGCTGTGCTGCCGCACACGCATTGTGGCCACATGGCACCCTAAAACTCTATGCATCTTCCCCGGCTCCTGTTCGTTCCCGTCCGAGGCCTCACCATCGTCCTCCGCCTTGGTTCACTCGCCGCGGCGCCGCCCTCTAGTGTTGTCAACATGGTCAACAATCGAGAGGAATAAGGAGATGATTGTACATGGTGAGGATGATAGTAGGGACCCAACAGCATGCGCAGTAATTTGTTTTTTTGGGACGGAGAAGGGTATCAACTGGGTTGTGCGGGAGCTATGGCCCATCTAGCCTAGGCTTTTATTTCATATGATTAGCACATGACCAGCCCAGTTTGTTTTTTTCCTTTCTGAAAATGGCTAGCGTGCTATTTTATTTTTTGCAGAATAACCAACATAGGCCTACTTGCTTTGCTACGCCCTGCTGGGCCGGAAATCTTTCAAGATGAGGAGGGATGCATTTTGCCCATAAAGTGGGCTATAAGTAATAAGAAATGGGCTATAAGTAATAATAAATGGGCTATAAAATGAAAAAATGCAACAAACAGGCAATTAGTTCCAAAATACTTTTTTCTTTCGGATTTTGGTTTTTTAAATTTCATTGTTTTTGTGCGGGTAAAATTTCATTGAATTTAAATTAAGGTATATTTAGTTTTAAAATTAATTTGAATATGGCTAGAAATTTCAGGCTGTATGCTGTTTGGGACAGATTTGGAGGCTGACTTGTGGGTCTACTAGGTTGACGTGTACGAAAGGCTTTGTCAACTTAGTCCACAAACGATTCTAGCAGCAGTGACTGCTTCTTCAATATCTGATCTTCTTGCTCCAGCCGCCCAAACCAGCGCCGGTGGGACTATCTGCTCCCGCCTCCCATAGCCGGCTATGCTGCTGCACAGGCCGCACCACCCCACCCTACTCCGTTGCTGGCCAGGCCATTCCTCTACTCACCCGCACCTCCTGTTATTTTCTGGCGGCGGCAGCTGGACCAGTAAACCCTCGTACTCCCCATCGCATGGACAACCATTGCCGAGTCTTCCCCGGCTCCGTGTCGTTCCTTTCCTAGGCCTCACCGTCGTCCATCGCCATGGTGCTCTCGGTGTGGCCTGGTCAACATGGTCAACGAACGACATCCACCGGACGTGGACTGTACGTGGAGAGGCTGACAGCTGGGTCCACGGCCGCACACAAGGAAATGCCTCCTTATTACGTGCAAAATAATGATTCCTCCACCTGACATCTGGGACCCACCAGAAGGGCCTCTGTGTTTCACGAAAAAAATGTGCCCCCCGCGGACAGGTCATACCCACCAGCTATATCTTCGCACGCAAGGAAGTGCCTCCTTATTACACACAAAAAAGAATACTCCCCCTGCTAGCTGGAACCCAGCATAGTGGGAGGCTTACTTGTGGGCCTACCAAGTTGACGGGGATGGAGGGCTTTGTCAATATGAACGATTGTAGCTCTAGTTACCGTACGATGTTCATCCAACGGCGTAGTGCTTCTTCAACCTCTGGTCTTCTTGCTCCAGCCGCCCAAACCAGTGCCAGTCGTGCCGCATGCTCCTGCCTCCCATGGCCGGCTGTGATGTTGTGGAGGCCTCACCACCCCCTACTACTCCCACCGCTGGCCAGGCCATCCCTCTACTCACCCACACCCCCAGTTATTCTGCGGCAATGGCAGCCTCACACCACAGCCGAACCAGTGAACCCTCGTACTCCTCTCTGTGTGGGCATCCACTGTCGCGTCTTCCCCGGCTCTGCGTCGTCCCCTTCCTAGGCCTCGCCGATGTCCATCGCCTTGGTGCTCTCAGCGTGGCGTGGTCAATGTGGTCAACGACCGACTTCCATTGGAAGAGTACTGTACGTGGAGAGGCTGACAGCTGGGTCCACGGCCACAGCAAGGAAGTGCCTCCTTATTACACGGAAAATAATGATTCCTCCACCAGACAGCAGGGACCCACCGGACGGGTAACCGTATTTCGCGAAAAAATGTGTCCCCCTGACGGCTGGGACCCACCAGCTACTTCTTCGCACGCAAGGAAGTGCGTTTGGTCAAAAAAAAGATTCTCCCCCTGACTGCTGGGACCCATGTGAGGAAGTGCTTGACAGTCGGGACCCACCTGGTCTAAGCGTATGTAGCGTTGTCATTCTGGTCGCGAACGTGTACGTACATACTGGTCGATGTAGAGGCGCGCACATGTCATAGTACAGGCACGCACGTGTCATAGTAGAGGCGCACACGTAGCGTATACACGTACATACAATGGCGAGGGTGCAAGAAGGTAAATACGGCCACGTGCGTACATATGGGTGGGGTCTCGAACGCCTACTCGCGCATATGTATGGCCAGGGCTCATGTACATGGCTGGGTCGGAACAGAGAAACCGCGTCGTCATCGTTTTCATGGGGAACCAACCGGCTCGGTCGGAACGGAATGCATCGTCGTGTTCATCGGGAGGGATTGGACGAAACAGCCGATGGAAACGAGGCCTGGCGTACCGTGCAACGGAGGAAACTGCCTTGTGTTCGACCAGCCACGGTTGAAACGGGATCCTGTTCATCGAGAGGGGTCTGGCGTACCGCAAAATGGAGGAAACAGACTTCTGTTGGACCTCCTACGGTCGAAACGGGGTCCTGTTGATCGGGAGGGGTGTGGCGTACCGTAAAACGGAGGAAACAGACTTGTGTTCGAGCGCTACGGTCGAAACATGGGTCCTATTCATTGGGAGGGGTGTGGCGTACCGCAAAACAGGATTCCACGGGATACTGTTCATCTCCACCGTCGACCTCCTCCGGCCTCCACGGGCTACTGTTCCTCCACCGTCGACCTCCTCCAGCCTCCACCTGTGACTGTTCATCCACGGGCTCCTATTCATCCACCCTCCACCACGCGCTACTCCACTGGCTACTGTTCAACCAGCCCTCTCCACGGGGTCCTATTCAACCACCCCTCCACAGGCTACTGTTCATCCAGCCATCCACCAGCTACTGTTCGACTAGCCCTCCACGGGGTCGTCCTATTCATCCAGCCCTCCACGAGGTCCTGTTCATCCAGCCCCAACCGGCTCGATCGGGGTCCTGTTCATCCAGAGGCAACACCACGGGGTCCTGTTCATCCACCCCCACCAGGAACTGTTCATCCAACCCCCCCCCAACAACACTCACTATTCAGCAAGGGAAGGAGGCAACAGGGTTCGATCGGCTTCAGTTAGCAGCAGTAGTGAAGGAATCACTCGGGTTCAGTAATGCAGCTAGCACAATCGCTTGGGTTAAGTTAGAGCCCAATACCTCGCTCGGGTTCAGTTAGAGCCGAACGCCTGGCACACACACGCATACGTGTACGAGAGAAATGCGCATCGCTCGTCCCCCGACCACCCACTTTAACCGGGAACTCACCGAAATTTTCATCGCCCTTGCTTCTACCATGGTTTTTTCCGTCATGGACGGCCCAAAGAATGTCATGCAGCTGCGTCTTCAGCCCGACCAAGATGAAAAGACCATTTTCTGTCATGATTTTTTGTCATAGAAGTAGGAGCCCACCACATCTATGATGATACCGGGTTTTGTCACAATTATCGTCATAAAAGTGTCATAAGTATGACAACATTTTTTCTGTTCGGCCCAAAATGTCACAGATGTGTCTTTTTTTGTAGTGTTGGTCCCGCTGCACCTTCTAACGTGACTTATTACACCTAGACAGAGGGAGTAGTACGAGATACAGTAAGACATTGACTTAGGTCGAATACAAGTGCCCAAAATTGTGTGCATGTTATAATAAGGATTCACTTAAAATAGTACGTGAGCGAATAGAGGGATCAATTGGACAGTGTTCATGAGCAGTAACGAGATGTATGAGGTAATATACACCACTGGCGCTTTTAATTTTTGTTATTAATTTGTTTGTTTCACCCTCTGACTGGCGGGACCCAACGTACTACGTGGAGAGAGGTAAGGTGACTAAGGCTGCATTATTTCGGTACTACCAACACTGCTTTAAATCCCAAAAGACCATAGACTAGTCACAATGGATAGTAACTTAGACTAGTAACATGCATATGTTACTAGTCTATGTTACCACCTCTATAGTGGGGAGTAACATTGTGTGGTATCGTGCAACACTTCATTTATTAGATTGTAGACTCATTTTGTCTTCGTATGTGTGATGTTACAGTAACTAGATATGTTACCACATGCCTCTCTTTCCTCATTAATTACTCACCACATCATCTATTTTTCCTAAAGATGTGTGATGTTACCACCTATGTTACTCCCACTATGGATAGTCTTACCACCAAAGCCACATGACATGATTATGATTTAAATCCTAATGACTCCCACACAAAAAAAACACGGCATGCTTGTCATACGAATGCAAGAATGTATAAAAGGTTCTTTTCCTCTCGTTGAACATAATGGGAGGGTGGTGTAGCTGGTTAGCCTGTTCGCTCATCAAACTTGAGGTCTCGGGTTCGATAACTACACTTGAGCATAATTTGTTTTGTTCGGCTGCTTTCTTCCACCCAATGATAGGTACGCCCCACATGACAGAGAGAGAAAGTGATCTGGGGCGGTGCCAGGAGGATTCTTTGACTGGTCAAAATGTATGGATACAGAGCTATACGATCACGTAGTGACCGTATAATCACCTCATCACGTATACACTGCAGCCTCGGCCCTTGTTTTCTAGGGTTTGCACTCTTCACACACTCTCTCTCAAGTATATATATACACGCTGGAGCCTCAACGCTTGTAGTTGCTCTCTTCACAAACTCTCACCCTCTCTAGATCTAAACAAGACTTCGTTTGCCTCTCTCTCTCCCCTCACTGCGGTCAAAGAGCCGGCAGGATCCGTCCGCCGGGAAGGGAAGGAGGCTTAACGTTGTCGCCGTCGGTAGGGCCTCTAACCCCTTCTTCTTTGCCGTCATACATAGTGTGGGCCGAACAACGTTCGATCACCCACCGAACCACACCCCAAGAACCTTAAGGTATAATTTACTTATTCCACATGCATTGCTCTAGCTGCATGTGGGCTTTTTCCGCTTCTGAACTCGAATCTAGGTGTTGGATCAAACAGGAAAGTAGTGGGGAAAGTTGTATAGCATGAATCTAGGATGTCATTCAAAGAGGAAAGGAATGGGGAAAAGTAGTGGGGAAAGTTGTATAGCATGAGTCTAGGACATGGTTCAAAAAGGAAAGGAAGGGGGAAAGTAGTGGGGAAAGTTGTATATCATGAATCTAAGACATGGTTCAAAGAGGAAAGGAATGGGGGAAAGTAGTGGGGAACATTGTATAGCATGAATCTAGGACATGGTTCAAAGAGGAAAGGAATGGGGAACGTACTAGTACAGACTGGCTATCCAGCACCTACGTTCGTCAAAAAGGGAAAACAATGACAAACGCACTACGCACATCTATAACGAACTGATCTTTTGTTTTGGGGGACAAGGCTGTAGAGTTTGAGCAGGACTGGATTTGCTGCACTCACATAGGGAAAGGTTTCTAAAGATAACAAAATTGGGACTAACACAAATATGCTCCTTGGTTGTTTGTTCTTTGTTGCAACAGACTATGCATCACCCCTTCATACATCGGTAGATGCACATGGTGCTGGTGCATCCACTGTCTCGTGCAACTCTTTAGTTGCTGTTAATCTAAGGCCCTATTTGGTTAAAAACTCCCTAGTCCCTACCTGCCTGGTTTTAGGGACTAAACATGGACTAGAGATTATTAAATGACATGCTATAAAAGACCATGTTACCCCTAGTAATGAACTAATAGAGACAAGGTGCGATGCGGGGTAGGGGCACCTGTTGGAAAAAGTCCGAAAAAGACTCTCCCTTAGGGTCTTCTTTCTTTAGTCCCAAATGCCCACTTTTAGTCCCTAAAAGTACCTCATGTTTGGTTTAGATGGGACTAACACGGGGTTTTTTAGTCCCTACACCAAAATGTCCCTGTAAACAAACACCCTTTAATAATGCCGCTGGAAAATTGATGCAAAGCCACAGTTAAAAGCAAATTACATGTTTAACAAATTTTATTGTTAATATTAATCAATGCCACTGTTTGAGAAATGCTACTGTCTTGCTTTCTTTCCCATTTAGATAAGTTAGATGCTTCTTTTTGTTGGCTTCTATGTCACCCACCATTATTGACCACTAGTTGTTTCCTTTGCACCTCTGTGTAAACAGGGTTATCTACTTCACCTCGTTGCTATTGTGACCTTTTGTTGCATTGCAGAAAACACTTTTGTTTTAAGAGTGTTTTGTGTAGTTCAACCAAAATGTCACACTGACAACGTTGCTTGATTGCTTGATCTTAGTGGAACTGCACAAGAGGAGATCTTACTTCCTATCCATGTTGGCAAATTTGGTTCAGATCTTCTTCTTGTGAGTTGTTTGAATTCTGCGTCATGAGAGGTCGTACTAGCCTTCTTTCACATGATTGTGCAGTGTGCTTTCATATGTTGTGCTACTTGTACGGTAATGTTGCTTGATTTTAGTGAACTGCACAAATGGAGACAAGACTTCCAATCTGTATGTGCACCGTAATATCCGATTGAGGTAAGATAAGGATATTCCACAATTGTTGGCCTATATTTTGCCACTTTCATTAGAAAATTAATGTCATTGTTTAGTGCTATACTTGTGCTCGCTAATTGACATGACAAATCTTACATTGAAGGCAAAGCTTGTCTGTTATTGAACCAAGTGATGAAGGGGAAGAACAAGCGGAAGAAAAACAAAAAGTTAACTCCCGGTGATGTAATGAAGCACTGGAACTGTGATGACACAAGTAATGATATAGTTTTGCATCTTAATTTATTGCTATGGATGGAACGAGCGATTATTTTGCCACTGATTTGATGCCACTCTTAATGTAATATGTAATTATCTCTACTTGTGCAAAGAGGGATCTTCTTTGAAGATACCATATATTTTAGTGGAACTGCACAAGAAGATGTTGGAAACATTAAACTAATTGGGGAGTATATAGTAAGCATGGCGACCACAATTGATAGCAACATATGGTTCCGAAGAAGTGCTTGATCTGTATGTTCTACACAATAAGCCTCCTGACAAAGGTTGGTACTTGCCCACGGATTTCATCCATATGATTGAGCTTTGTCATCTCTATTGGTGTTGTGCTACTGTTTGGATACTGTCATGAGAAAGTGGTATTGTCCTTGAGAAGTGCTTCATCTATGTTGTTTTAAATATTTCCTTTCCTTTTTTTTGAGCAAACAGGGATACTAGCATTTAGTTGTCCTCTTGTCTTTGCACAACAGGATCATCCTCCTCTGAAGAAGAAGTTGGAGTACGTGAAGTGACTATCCGATTATGCCAAGATGAAGAAGCCATGTCTATCTTCTCATCAGAAGGAGCAGTTGAAGGATGGTTACATTACTCCCCACAAGACCAAACTAACTTCAGCTCAGAAGGACTGACAGATCTCCATTTTGTTGCTGTGATACGCAAGTACAATGTTGTTCTAGGATTCTTTCCGGTGAGTTCCATTTTTTTAAAGTGGTTTCTACATGGACCATGTAGGTGCCTGTTTACACTATCAATTCATAGTACAGTTTGCTTTATACTAATCACTTTTTTTGTATTTGTGCAAACAAGGCTGCTTAGCTTGATTTCAATGGGAACTGCACAAAATGTTCATGAATACATCGAATCATTCATTTCCACCACAAGTAAGGAGGCGCCGATAAGTTCAAGGCGTTGCAACATATAAGGGCGAAATCATATAAGCTACGCGCGAATTTGGTTGATTTTGGTGGAACTGCACAAAAAGAACAGCTAGTTGATTTAGCACGAGGTGCCATGTCAATGTCCGAACTGATGGCAAACCCTGCCCATTCTACAATCATAGGCATTTGATATTTTGGAATGGGACAACCTTGTCAAATGTTGCTCATTGATGTTAGCAAGAAGACATGCATTTGATATTTTCGAATGGGACGCCCTTTGCTGTCAGCAACGTCGATCGATTTTTCTTTATTCTTTAGTTGTGAAGTAAATATTGGCTCTGACATGTGAATTGCTGAGATGCATTATAATCGATTGTTTTGAATGTTCTCTATGAATTGCCAGGCCTGTGTGTTTGATTGCAATGTACAGGAACGCTAAAAAGCTACTCAAACTCTTTGTACTCCCTCCATTCCTTTTTACTTCGCACATTGTGAAAGATCATACTTTTTTCTATAAGATTGGTCAAAGTAGAGATACTTTGACTGCAGACAAAACTTGTATGTAGACTAAAAAGGACCGGAGGGAGTACATGTGAAACTGTTGCAAATGAGGTGATCACCCTGGGAATAATGCCAGTACGTATTGTTTTGCATGTTCTTCCAATGCCAGTGATACAAGAATTCGAACTAATCGAACTAAATTCATTCATACACGGTCATATTTCATATAAACATGCCGGATTTCATTACATTTCATACACTCTTCAAGTAAAAAGGGGTGCATGGGATGTATAATTAATTAACCGAAGCTACCCACCTATGTCCGGCTGAGCCGAACAGAAGCTTCTTCTCAAGCGGACTGAGCTTCAGTGACTTAACTGCAAGTGCAGTTGCGTAACTGACATGTGGCTCGGATTCCTGTTGGGCCCATGTGTCAGTCAGCCAACTGTACCAACAGTTAAGTAGAAGCAGCATCCTTCTCCAACATAGCTCCCCGACTCCACGTCGCAGCCAAGAAGCTAATCGGTCGTCAATGGTCAACCCGCCTATCTTGAATTCAACTGGAGGGTAGCAGCGATGGCCTTACTTGGACCCGAGCAGCGGTGATCTACTGTGTTCTACTATTCCTCATTTTCTATGTGGCGCAGCCTCGTTGGCAGCAGGGCGGGGCCTCGACAGAGCCGGCGATGTCCTCTATCTCGTTGATAGCGGGGTGGCGCCTCGGCGGAGCTGGGGAAATCCTCCCCCTCGTTGTCGGTAGGGTGGGGCCTCGGCTGAGCCGGTGATTGATGACCCACAAGTGTAGGGGATCTATCGTAGTCCTTTCGTTAAGTAAGAGTGTCGAACCCAACGAGGAGTAGAAGGAAATGATAAGCAGTTTTTAGTAAGGTTTTCTCTGCAAGCACTGAAATTGTAGGTCATAGATAGTTTTGTGGTAAGATAAACTGTAACGAGTAACAAGCAATAAAAGTAAATAAGGTGCAACAAGGTGGCCTAATACTTTTTGTAGCAAAGGACAAGCCTGGGAAATTTCTTATAATGAGAAAAGCGCTCCCAAGGACACATGGGAATTATCGTCAAGCTAGTTTCATCACGCTCATATGATTCGTGTTCGGTACTTTGATAATTTGATATGTGGGTGGACCAGTTCTTGGGTACTGCCCTTACTTGGACAAGCATCACACTTATGATTAACCCCTATTGCAAGCATCCGCAACTACAACAAAAGTATTAAGGTAAACCTAACCATAGCATGAAACATATGGATCCAAATCAGCCCCTTACGAAGCAACGCATAAACTAGGGTTTAAGTTTCTGTCACTCTAGCAACCCATCATCTACTTATTACTTCCCAATGCCTTCCTCTAGGCCCAAATAATGGTGAAGTGTCATGTAGTCGACGTTCACATAACACCACTAGAGGAAAGACAACATACATCTCATCAAAATATCAAAGGAATACCAAATTCACATGACTACTAATAGCAAGACTTCACCCATGTCCTCAGGAACAAACATAACTACTCACAAAGCATTTTCATGTTCATAATCAGGGGTGTAATAATATGCATTAAGGATCTGAATATATGATCTTCCACCAAGTAAACCAATAAGGATCAACTACAAGGAGTAATCAACACTACTAGCAACCCACAGGTACCAATTTGTGGTTTTGGATACAAGATATGAACTCGGGTTTGAGAGGAGATGGTGCTGGTGAAGATGTTGATGGAGATTGACCCTCTCCCAATGGGAGGATCGTTGGTGATGATTTCCCCCTCCCAGAGGGAAGTGTCCCCGGCAGAACAGCTCCGCCGAAGCTCTAGATTGGTTCCACCAAGGTTCCGCCTCGCGGCGGCGGAGTTTCGTCCCGTAAGCTTGCCCATGATTTTTTCCAGGGTAAAAGCCTTCATATAGCAGAAGATGGACACCAGAGGGCCACCAAGGGGCCCAGGAGACAGGGGGCGCACCCAGTAGGGGTGACCGCGCCCCCACCCTCCCGGCCAGGGTGTGGGCCCCCTAAGGTGTTTCTTCCGCTCAATAATTCTTATAAATTCCAAAAATAAGTTTCGTGGAGTTTCAGGTCTTTTGGAGTAGTGCAGAATAGGTTTCCAATGTTTGCTCCTTTTCCAGCCAGAATGTCAGCTGCCGGCATTCCCCCTCTTCATGGTAAACCTTATAAAATAAGAGAGAATAGCCATAAGTATTGATATATAATGTGTAATAACAACCCATAATGCAATAAATATTCATATAAAAGCATGATGCAAAATGGACGTATCAACTCCCCCAAGCTTAGACCTCGCTTGTCCTCAAGCGAAAGCCGCAAATCGAAAAATATGTCCACATGTTTAGAGATATAGGTGTCAATAAAAATAAAATACGAACATGAGGGCATCATGATTATTCTTATAACAGCAACATAAATAGATTTAATCATATGACTTCTTATGCTCAAGTAACAATCAATTCACAATGTCAAGTATGGTTCAGAAACTTCATTGAAAGCTAACAAACTATAATCTCAGTCATTGAAGCAATTGCAATTTATCGTAGCATCACAAAGAGTCAAGAATAGAGCTTTTCAGCAAGTCCACATACTCAACTATCATATAGTCTTCTACAATTGCTAACACTCACGCAATACTTGTGGTTATGGAGTTTTAGCCGGACATTGAGAAAGATAGGGGCTTATTGTGTTGCCTCCCAACGTATTCACCTTTAGGTGATGTCAACAATAATAGTCCATGCTAACTAACATCCAATTGGATATATATATCATGATCTTTCAAACACGAGGAGCTTGCCAAAGGATAAAATGAAAAAGGGAAAGGTGAAGATCACCTTGATGCAAGCATAAAGCAAAAACATAAAGTAAAAGATAGGCCCTTTATAAAGGGAAGCAGATGTTGTCATGCGCTTTTAGGGTTGGATACACAAAATCTTAGTACGAAAGAATGTCACTTTATATTGCCACTTATGTATGGACCTTTATTATCCAGTCCGTTGCTTTTATTGCTTCCATAACAAGATCGTATAAAGCTTATTTTCTCCGCACTAATAAGTCAAGCATATTTAGAGAGCAATTTTTATTGCATGCACCCATGACAACTTACTTGAAGAATCTTACTCAATCCATAGGTAGATATGGTGGACTCTCATGGCAAAACTGGGTTTAAGGATATTTGGAAGCACAAGTAGTATCTCTACTTGGTGCTAGGAATTTGGCTACCATGAGGGGGAAAGGCAAGCTCAACATGTTTGGAAGGTCAATGACAATATACTTTAACTGAGATGTGAGAAAACATAAACCATTATGTTGTCTTCCTTGTCCAACGTCGACTCTTTTAGCATGTCATACTTAATGAGTGCTCACAATCATAAAAGATGTCCAAGATAGTATATTTATATGTGAAACCTCTCTTTCCTTATTACTTCCTATTAATTGCAACGATGACCAAAACTATGCTTATCAACTCTCGACAACTTTTAAGCCTCATACTTTCTATGTGTGAAGTCATCACTATCCATAAGATCAATATGAACTCTTTATTCTTTTTATTCTTTCTATTTTTTTCAAGATCAAAGCAAGGTAGTAAAGCCCTTGACTCAACACTAATCTTTATTATAGATAACTCACGGACTCGATTACATAAAGAGATCACAAAGCAAAACTCAACACTACTTGATATCAAAACTTCAATCTACTAGATCAAGATACTACTAAAAGGATCGAACTAAATAAAATGGTAAAGATAGGAGTGTGATGGTGATACGATACCGGGGCACCTCCCCCAAGCTTGGCAGTTGCCAAGGGGAGTGCCCATACCCATGTGATTATGTCTTCGGAGGTGATGGGGGTGGTAATGATTATGGTGGATAATCGCACATTGAGCGTAAAAGCTCCTCCAACTTGCGGATAATGCCCTTGAGTCCGGCGATATGATCCTTCAACAAAATATTCTCCTGTGTGAGATACTTATTCTGTATGTGAGCTAACTCAATCATCTTGAAAGCTTCAATCTCAGTTGGAGTAAAGAGGTTAGGTAAGGGTTGAGGGATGTCTTCTTCTTTCACTGTCGGGGCTTGAACCTCCATGGCCTTCTTGATCCCTTCATCCTTGTTGATCTCTTCCGGTTCTTATCTTTTCAGCTCTATCTTCAATAGCCAAGCATCTTTGTCTTCATTGTTGAAGGAGGGTGACGCCATGGTGCTCTAGATCTGTAACAGAAAATAGCTCAAAACAAAAACAGAGAATTTTTGCGTGATACGGTAGTCAAAACTTTCAGGAGGTTATATAATGAATTTTTACCAATCAAAATACGTAACGTGCAAGAAAACGGAGTCCGGGAGGCACACGAGGTGTCCACGAGACAGCGGGGCGCGCCCAGTAAGGGTGGGCGCGCCCTCCACTCTCGTGGAGGCCTTGTGTCCTTCCCGGACTACTTCTTTCTTCCTAAAATTCTTAAATATTCCAAAACTGATAAAAATTGCCAATATAATTGTTTTGGAGTCGGTTTGCTTACCGTACCACATACCTATTCCTTTTCAGAGTCTGGAACGTTCAGGAAAGTGTCCCTTATATATTCCTCCGGGGTTACGGTTTCAATAATATTAGTTTCAACATTGATGGGATTACCTGAAATATAATGTTTAATTCTTTGACTGTTCACCACCCTCGGACTTGTGCCTTCGAAGTTGTTGATTTTTATGGCACTCAAATGATAGACCTCCTCGATAACGTAAGGACCTTCCCATTTAGAGAGAAGTTTTCCTGCAAAAAATCTTAAACGAGAGTTGAATAATAACACATAATCACCTACGTTAAACTCACGCTTTTGTATCCTTTTGTCTTGCCAGCGTTTGTCTTTTTCTTTGAATAGCTTGGCATTCTCATACGCTTGGGTTCTCCATTCATCAAGTGAGCTAATATCAAACAACCTCTTCTCACCAGCAAGTTTGAAGTCATAGTTGAGCTCTTTAATAGCCCAATATGCTTTATGTTCAAGTTCTAGAGGTAAATGACAAGCTTTTCCATAAACCATCTTATACGGAGACATACCCATAGGATTTTTATATGCAGTTCTTTAGGCCCATAGTGCATCATCAAGTTTTTTGGACCTATTCTTTCTAGATCTATTAACAGTCTTTTGCAAAATTAATTTGAGCTCTCTATTGCTCAACTCTACTTGACCACTAGATTGCGGATGATAAGGAGATGTGATTCTATGATTAACATCATACTTAGCAAGCATCTTACGGAAAGCACCATGAATAAAATGTGAACCACCATCAGTCATAAGATATCTAGGGACTCCAAACCTCAGAAAAATAACTTCTTTAAGCATTTTAATAGAAGTGTTATGATCAACACTACTAGTTGGAATAGCTTCTACCCACTTAGTAACATAATCAACAACAACTAAAATATGTCTATATCCATTAGAGGAAGGAAAAGGTCCCATATAATCAAAGCCCCAAACATCAAACGGTTCAATAACAAGAGAATAATTCATAGGAATTTCTTGACGTCTACTAATATTACCAATTCTTTGACATTCATCACAAGACAAAACAAACTTACGGGCATCTTTGAAGAGAGTAGGCCAATAAAAATCGGATTGCAATACCTTGTGTGTAGTTCTGTCTCCAACATGGTGTCCTCCATATGATTCAGAGTGACACTAGCGTAGGATCTGTTCATGTTCATGCTCAGGTACACAGCGTCTAATAACACCATCTACTCCTTCTTTATAAAGGTGTGGGTCATCCCAGAAGTAATGTCTTAAATCATAAAAGAACTTTTTCTTTTACTGGTATGTGAAACTAGGTGGTATAAATTTAGCAACAATGTAATTAGCATAGTCAGCATACCAAGGAGCAGTACAAGAAGCATTAATGACCGCTAATTGTTCATCAGGAAAGCTATCATCAATAGGCAGTGGGTCATCAAGAACATTCTCTAACCTAGACAAGTTGTCTGCAACGGGGTTCTCAGCTCCCTTTCTATCAATAATATGCAAATCAAATTCTTGGAGCAAGAGAACCCATCTAATGAGTCTAGGCTTAGCATCTTTCTTTTCCATAAGATATTTAATAGCAGCATGATCAGTGTGAATAGTAACTTTGGAATCAACAATATAAGGTCTAAACTTATCACATGCAAACACAACTGCTAAGAATTCTTTTTCAGTAGTAGCATAATTTCTCTGGGCAGTATCAAGAGTCTTACTAGCATACTGGATAACATTCAATTTCTTATCAACTCTTTGCCCTAGAACAGCACCTACAGCATAATCACTAGCATCACACATAATTTCAAAAGGTAAATTCCAATCAGGTGGCTGAACAATAGGTGCAGTGATCAAAGCTTTCTTAAGTATTTCAAATGCTTCTACACAATCATCATCAAAGACAAAAGGAATATCTTTTTGCAATAAATTAGTCAGAGGCCTAGAGATTTTAGAAAAGTCCTTAATGAACCTCCTATAAAAACCGGCATGACCAAGGAAACTTCTTATACCTTTTATGTCCTTGGGACATGGCATCTTTTCAATAGCATCAACTTTAGCTTTATCAACTTCAATACCTCTCTCGGAGATTTTGTGCCCCAAGACAATGCCTTCATTAACCATAAAGTGGCACTTTTCCCAATTCAAGACGAGACTAGTGTCTTCGCATCTCTGCAAAACTCGATCAAGGTTGCTCAAGCAATCATCAAAGGAGGATCCATAAACGGAGAAGTCATCCATGAATACCTCACAAATCTTTTCACAGAAGTCAGAGAATATAGAAATCATGCATCTTTGAAACGTAGCAGGTGCATTACATAAACCAAAAGGCATACGTCTATAAGCGAAAGTACCGAAAGGGCAAGTAAAAGTAGTTTTTGATTGATCTTCCGCTGACACAGGTA
This sequence comes from Triticum aestivum, assembly GCF_018294505.1. NCBI lineage: Eukaryota > Viridiplantae > Streptophyta > Magnoliopsida > Poales > Poaceae > Triticum > Triticum aestivum. The sequence continues at coordinate 418,042,126 of NC_057795.1, read as the reverse complement.
TTTGAGAGAAACCAGAATAACCATCTAGAAAGCAGAAATGTGTATGTTTGGATAGTCTTTCTAGCATTTTATCAATAAAAGGTAAAGGGTAATGATCTTTCTTAGTAGCTTTATTTAATTTATGGAAATCAATTACCATCCTATAACCTGTAATAATTCTTTGCGGAATCAATTCATCTTTATCATTAGGAACAACAGTAATACCTCCCTTTTTAGGGACACAATGGACAGGGCTTACCCATTCACTATCAGCAACGGGATAAATTATACCTACCTCGAGGAGCTTTAGTATCTCATTTATTACCACTTCTTTCATCTTAGGATTTAATCTTCGTTGAGGATCTCTGACTGGTTTGGCATCTTTTTCCACTTTAATTTTGTGTTGGCATAGAGTAGGACTAATGCCCTTAAGATCATCCAGAGTATATCCAATAGCAGCACGGTGCTTCTTCAAAGTTTTCAATAATCTTTCTTCTTCTTGTTGTGAAAGGTTAGCACTAATAATAACAAGATATATCTTCTTTTCATCAAGATAAGCATATTTAAGATTATTAGGTAATGGTTTGAGTTCAAACACGGGATCACCCTTGGGTGGAGGGGGATCCCCTAGAATTTCAACGGGAAGGTTATGTTTCAGAATAGGTTCCTGTTTAAGGAATACTTCATCTATTTCCCTTCTTTCTTTCATAAACATTTCATTTGCATGGTCTAGCAAATATTGTTCTAACGGATCAGTAGGAGGCACGACAATAGAAGCAAGACCAATTATTTCATCTCTACTAGATGATTCTCTATCACGAGGTTGTCTATGAAATTTAGCAAAATTAAACTCATGAGACATACCCTCTAAGCCAATTGTGAGAGTATCCTTTTCACAGTCAATCTTAGCATTAACAGTATTCAAGAAGGGTCTAGCAAAAATAATGGGACAAAAGTTATCTTGTGGGGAACTAAGAACAAGAAAATAAGCAGGGTATTTAACTTTCCCACACAAGACTTCAACATCTCTAACAATCCCAATTGGTGAAATAGTATCTCTATTGGCAAGTTTGATAGTAACATCAATACCTTCCAATTCAACGGGTGCAATATCATGCATAATTTCTTTATATAAATCATAGGGTATTCCACTAGCACTAGCACCCATATCACATAAACCATGATAACAATGATCTCCTATTTTAACAGAAATAACAGGCATGCCAACGATAGGTCTATGTATTTTGGCATCTGCTTTAACAATATTAGCAATTTCACCACAGAAATAAATAACATGCCCATCTAAATTATCATCCAAGAGATCTTTAACCATAGCAATACTATGTTCAACTTTAATTTGCTTAGGAGGTGTATAAGTTCTAGTATTACTATTACGAACAACAGTTGAAGCTTTAGCATGATCCTTTATCCTAACAGGAAAAGGTGGTTTCTCAACATAAGTAGTAGGAACTATAGGATCATTATAAGTGATAGTCTTTTCTTCAACTGTAATAGGTGCAACTACTTTTACTTCAACGGTAGGATTATATTTAAACCACTTCTCCTTAGGGAGATCAACATGAGTAGCAAAAGATTCACAAAAAGAAGCTACTATCTCAAAGTCAAGTCCATATTTAGCGCTAAATCCACGAAAAGCATCGGTATCCATAAAAGATTTAACACAATCAAACTTGGGTGTCATACCTGACTCCTTACCATCGTCGTAACCCCAATCTTCAGAGTTGCATTTTTAATTCTTTCCAATAAGTCCCATTTGAATTCAATAGTCTTCAGCATATAAGAACCAGCACAGGATGTATCGAGCATGATGCGATCATTGAGAGAAAGCTAGGCATAAAAATTTTGAATAATCATTTCTCTGGAGAGCTCATGATTGGGGCATGAATATAACATTGACTTAAGCCTCCCCCAAGCTTGAGAGATGCTTTCTCCTTCGCGACGCCAGAAATTATATATGTAATTACGATCACGATGAACAAGATGCATAGGATATAACTTCTGGTAAAATTCCAACTTCAATCGTTTATAATTCCCGGATCCCGTATCATCACATAGCCTATACCATGTCAATGCATCTCCCTTCAAAGATAAAGGGAAGACCTTACTTTTGACAACATCATCGGGAATACCTGCAAGTTTTTAATAATCCACAAACTTCATCCACAAAGATAAGGTGTAAATCGGGATGCAATGTTCCATCTCCTGCAAATGGATTAGCTAGCAGTTTCTCTATCATACCCGAAGGAATTTCAAAGTGAATATTTTCAATAGGTCCAGTAGGTTGAGGAGCAACTCTTTGCTCTACTAGTCGGGGCGAAGATGCCCCAAACAAGCCCCTCAAAGGATTAGTTTCCATAGTGACAAGTAACACAAAATTTTAGCACACTATATAAATGTTTCTTTACTAAGTTCCACTCACCAAAAGCGCTACACTCCCCGGCAACGGCGCCAGAAAAGAGTCTTGATAACCCACAAGTGTAGTGGATCTATCGTAGTCCTTTCGATAAGTAAGAGTGTCGAACCCAACGAGGAGCAGAAGGAAATGATAAGCGGTTTTAAGTAAGGTTTTCTCTGCTAGCACTGAAATTGTAGATAATAGATAGTTTTGTGGTAAGATAAATTGTAACGAGTAACAAGCAATAAAAGTAAATAAGGTGCAGCAAGGTGGCCTTATCCTTTTTGTAGCAAAGGACAAGCCTGGACAATTTCTTATAATGAGAAAAGCGCTCCTGAGGACACATGGGAATTATGGTCAAGCTAGTTTCATCACGCTCATATGATTCGTGTTCGGTACTTTGATAATCTGATATGTGGGTGGACTGTTGCTTGGGTACTGCCCTTACTTGGACAAGCATCCCACTTATGATTAACCCCTATTGCAAGCATACGCAACTACAACAAAAGTATTAAGGTAAACCTAACCATAGCATGAAACATATGGATCCAAATCAACCCCTTACGAAGCAACGCATAAACTAGGGTTTAAGCTTCTGTCACTCTAGCAACCCATCATCTACTTATTACTTCCCAATGCCTTCGTCTAGGCCCAAATAATGGTGAAGTGTCATGTAGTCGACGTTCACATAACACCACTAGAGGAAAGACAACATACATCTCATCAAAATATCGAACGAATGCCAAATTCACATGACTACTAATAGCAAGACTTCACCCATGTCCTCAGGAACAAACGTAACTACTCACAAAGCATATTCATGTTCATAATCAGGGGTGTAATAATATGCATTAAGGATCTGAACATATGATCTTCCACCAAGTAAACCAATAAGCATCAACTACAAGGAATAATCAACACTACTAGCAACCCACAGGTACCAATTTGTGGTTTTGGATACAAGATTGGAAACAAGAGATGAACTAGGGTTTGAGAGGAGATGGTGCTGGTGAACATGTTGATGGAGATTGAACCTCTCCCGATGGGAGGATCATTGGTTATGACGATGGTGATGATTTCCCCCTCCCGGAGGGAGGTGTCCCCGGCAGAACAGCTCTGCCGGAGCTCTAGATTGGTTCTGCAAAGGTTCTGCCTCATGGCGGCGGAGTTTTGTCCCGTAAGCTTGCCCATGATTTTTCCAGGGTAAAAGCCTTCATATAGCAGAAGATGGACACCGGAGGGCCACCAAGGGGCCCAGGAGACAGGGGGCGCGCCCCCACCCTCCCGGCCAGGGTGTGGGCCCCCTGAGGTGTTTCTTTCGCTCAATAATTTTTATAAATTCCAAAAATAAGTTTCGTGGAGTTTCAGGTCTTTTGGAGCAATGCAGAATAGGTTTCCAATATTTGCTCCTTTTCGAGCCAGAATTCCAACTGCCGGCATTCCCCCTCTTCGTGGTAAACCTTATAAAATAAGAGAGAATAGCCATAAGTATTGATATATAATGTCTAATGACAGCCCATAATGAAATAAATATTGATATAAAAGCATGATGCAAAATGAACGTATCAGTGATGTCCTCTACCTCTTTGTTGGCGGGGCGGGGCCTTGGCGGAGTAGGGCCTCCGCCTCAGCGCCAGCGGGGTGGGGCCTCGGCGGAGCCAGCGATGTCCTCTGTGTCGTTGCCGGCGGGGCGGCGCCTCAACGGAGCGGGGGAAATCTGAAACTGCAACTATCCCTAGGTCGTTTTGGTAATGATTAACAACATATAGCTCATTGAACTAATGCTATTTCAAGATAAATACTTCAGGAAAGTTCAATTATTTGCATGGCATGGACTAGGAATGTGGACCCCTCAAAATGCTAAGGACAAAGGATTGGCTGAAGCTCTATAGTTCAAGACTCTACATTTTCTATTTTAGTGATCCAAGATAACATTGAGTCTATAGGAAAGCCAATACTATTAAAAGGGGATGAGGTGTTGCTTAATGGCTTGCTTTCTCAAAATGCTTAGTGATATGCTCCAAAGCCCTCAACCACTTTCTCATATCCACATATGTCCCAAACCAAAAGTCAAACTCGGCCCCACCGATTTGATCCATCCGGCGCCACTGAGTTCATTTGACATAGCCACTGCTAGAAACCCTAGTCACTTGGTCTAGCCGATAGGGATCTCGATCTCACCAAGATGGGATTGCAAACTCACTATTTCCCTTTGTAATGTTTTGGTCTAACCGAGATGAGCGATCGGTCCCACCGAGTCTGCAATGCAAAATCCTTGTTTCCTTTTCGTAGCGCTTCGGTCCCACCGAGACGAGTGAATCGGTCCCGCCGAGTTTGCGTGGCCAACTCCCTGGTTTGCTTATTACCAAAGTCGGTCCAACCGAGTTTGTGTAATTGGTCAAACCGAGATTACATTATGCCCTAACCCTAATGATATCGGTCCCACCAAGTTGACGTGTCGGTCCCACCAAAATGCCTAACGGTCACATTATGAACTAAATCGGTACGACCGAGTTTTATGATTCGGTCCCACCGAGTTTGGTGAATTGTGTGTAACAGTTAGATTTTGTGTGGAGGCTATATATACCCCTCCCGCTTCTCCTCATTCGGGAGGAAAGCCATCAGAACGTGCCTACACTTCCAGCGCTCATTTTTTGAGAGAGAACCACCTACTCAAGTGTTGAGGCCAAGATATTCCAATCCAACCATATGAATCTTTATCTCTAGCCTTCCCCAAGTTGTTTTCCACTCAAATAATCTTTCCACCAAATCCAATCCTATGAGAGAGACTTGAGTGTTGGGGAGACTATCATTTGAAGCACAAGAGCAAGGAGTTCATCAACAACACACCATATATTACCTTTTGGAGAGTGGTGTCTCCTAGATTGGTTAGGTGTCACTTGGGAGCCTCCGACAAGATTGTGGAGTGAACCAAGGAGTTTGTAAGGGCAAGGAGATCGCCTACTTCGTGAAGATCTACCCTAGTGAGGCAAGTCCTTCGTGGGCGATGGCCATGGTGGGATAGACAAGGTTACTTCTTCATGGACCCTTCGTGGGTGGAGCCCTCCGTGGACTCGCGCAACCGTTACCCTTCATGGGTTGAAGTCTCCATCAATGTGGATGTACGATAGCACCACCAATCAGAACCAGGCGAAAAACATCTGTGTCTCCAATTGCGTTCGCACACTCTAATCCCATCCCTTTACTTTCTTGCAAGTTGCATGATTTACTTTCCGCTGCTCATATACTCTTTGCATGCTTGCTTGAATTGTATTTAGATTGCTTGACTTGTGCTAATTTTCTAAAATCTGCCAAGAACTAAAATTGGGAAAAGGTTAAGTTTTTATTTGGTTAAGTAGTATAATCACCCCTCGCTCTAGACATACTTTCGATCCTACAATTGGTATCAGAGCTTTGGTCTCCATTTGCCTTGATTTCCATAGCTTTTGATGATCGTAGCCTTGGTTTCACAACCTAGGAGAGTATGGCGTCTAGTGAGGGAAATTACCACCGTAGAGGTCCTTACTTTAATGGTACTAATTTTGCTAGTTGGAAGCATAAGATGAAAATGCATATTCTTGGACATAACTCCGCCATTTGGGTTATTGTGTGTATTGTCTTGCAAGGTGAATTCTTCGATGGGAGAGAACCGAACCGTGAAGCTATCGTGGAAGAGTTGAAGATGCTGCAATACAACGCTCAAGCTTGTGATATCCTCTTCAACGGATTATCCCCCGAAGAATTCAACAAAATTAGCCGCCTTGAGAATGCAAAGGAAATTTGGGATACTTTGATTGATATGAATGAAGGTACCAACTCCGTCAAGGAATCCAAATTGGATGTGCTTCAAAGTCAACTTGACAAGTTCAAAATGAAGGATGGTGAAGGTGTCGCTGAAATGTACTCTAGGCTTGCTCTCATCACAAATGAGATTGCCAGCTTAGGAAGTGAAGATATGACTGATAAATTCATCATCAAGATGATCCTAAGAGCCTTGGATAGAAAATATGATACCGTGTGCACATTGATCCAAATGATGCCTAACTACAAAAATCTCAAGCCAACGGAAGTCATCGGAAGAATTGTTGCTCATGAGATGTCACTCGAGAATAAGGAAGAGCTTCACAACAAGTCAAGTGGTGCTTACAAAGCCTCATGTGATGCTCCTACATCATCAAGTGAGAAACAAACCTTCAATGAGGAATTGAACCTAATGGTGAAAAACTTCAACAAGTTCTACAAGAGTAGAAGCAAGGAAAGAAGTTCCAAGTCAAGGTCCTACAATGACAAAAGATCTTCGAGTAATGAACGAAATTGTTACAATTGTGGCAGACTCGGACACTACTCGAATGAGTGTATGGCTCCCTACAAAAGAAGAGAAGATTCACCTAAAAGAAGTGGAAGAGAAGAATCACCACCAAGAGAGAGGAGGAGTAGAGATGATCGTTATGAACGAAGAACCTCCTAGAGAAGAAAGGATTTGGAAAGGAAGGACAAATCATCAAAGAGCTACACAAATCAAAGACATCAAGCTCATGTTGGTGAATGGGTATCCGGCTCCGACTCCGACCATCACTCTGAGAAAAGTTATCACTCCGACTCCGAGTATACTCAAGATGAAGGTGTTGCCGGTCTAGCACTTGTGTCAACCAACTCCTAGGACATATTTGACTCACCAAATGAAGGAATTGGAAGATGCTTCATGGCTAAAGTTCGAAAGGTATCACACCCCGAGTATGTTGATTTCAATAGTGATGAAGATGACTTGTTAGGTGATGATGATTTACTTGTTGACAACTCTAGTGATGAATACTATGATGAATCATCAATTAATCATGCTAATCAAGATAAAATGAATGACAATGATAAGGAGAAGATTGAGCGTCTAACTAAAGAACTAAACACTCTTAAGTTAGGTCATGAAACTACCTTGGAAGATCATCGAGAACTTTTAAAGACTCATGAGAAGTTACGCTTTGAAAAGCTCAACCTTGAGCAAGAGCATGAATTTTTAAAGGCAATAATTGATGATCTTCGCAATAAAAGTTCTTCTTACATTGCTAAGCGTTTACTCTTATCTACTTACATGCCACAAGTAAAATCTAGCAACAAGAGTAAGCAAGATTCTTCCTCTAGTAGTAACAATAATCATGCTAAATCCAATGTTATTGCTTCTATTAGTTCTCTTGATTCCACTAATGATTCTCTTCGCAAAGTTACACTTGAGCAAGAAAATAGCTTATTGAAGGGAATTATAGAGAAAGGTGTCTACAAGATCCTTGCCGGAAGTAAGCAATTTGAGGAAATTATATGCAAGCAAGGAAGGCACCGGAAGAATCAAGGTGTTGGTTTTGAATGAAAGTTCAATGCCAATGGAGTTGAGTGGGAAGAAGATCAATACCCCAAGACGAAGTTTTTTCCTCAACAATAGAAGTATGATCCTACTTCTTTTCAAGGGACACAAGCTCGAGATGATCTTCCACCACAAGACCACAAGCAAAAAGGCAAGGACAAGCTTCAAGAGGAGATTAATGCATTTGAAGAAGCTCCCAAGGCCTTGGTCAAGTGGGTTCCCAAGACTACATCAAGTTCTACTTAATCAAGTTCTACTACAACCCCAAGGATTCCCATCAAGATGATGTGGATCCCAACGAAGAAGAACTAGAGAGTTCTTGAGGGTGACTCCACCAACACACTTCACTCATATCATTTTGGCAAGGACAAGTGCAATCAACTTCCACATCTTGCACTAGTTCAAGGAGTGACAAACCTTCTTGTTGGTAAGACAAGGGACAAGGTAACCTAATGCTTTCATGGACATCATCTTGTGTGTGCATCACTCTATGTCTATGGATATCTTTGTTTGTTCCTTGTGGGACTAACCCGTGTAGGTACTGAAAGTGCAACTCACTCCAATGGATAGGTCTGAAAGATCTACATCAACATTGAGCATCCACATCTTCAACACCTACATGAAGTCATCATCGACAAAACCCAAGGTTAGTTCATCCCTCTTAGGGGGGATATCACATCTAGGGGGAGCTTTACTCTAAGACTTGAGCTAAAGCAAGTCTAATGGTGTGAAAAGTGGTAACCCCACTTGTGCATAAACGATGAGTATGCCCTATGATCAAAAGTTCTCATTTGACTCCTAAGTCAATATACTCATATATAGATGACTTAGTCATCGCAAATTGCTTGATAGATGCTAGAATGTTTGTGCATGCTTTGCCACATATTTCATTTGCCATTTTATTTTGTGAGCATGTTGGTTGCATATTTTACTCATTCGAGGATATCCACTTGTTGCTTTGATTGTTTGGCTCTTATTCTTTTGCCAAGTGGATGGACAAGAATTCCTAAGAACCTTCTCTAGCTATCTATGCTTTTCTTGTCTCAAACTCTTTTGATGCTACATCACAAAGTTTGATCAAGTCAGATTCGAACAACTCTGTGTGAGCAGCACTCGGAGTCCCCGATTCGTCATAGACTTAAACTTCCAAAACCTCTTTGTGCATTTTGGTCTGACCGAGACATCCATTTCAGTCAAACCGAGTTCACTAAGTTGATCTACGTTTTCATCTCGGTGCAACCGATTTGAACACTTCGGTCACACCGAGTTGTAGCAACCGCTTGCGATTCTGCAATCTCGGTGCCACCGAGTTGTTCCACTCGGTTACACTGACAGGGTCGGGATATAAATACCATGGGTGAGATTTTGGAAAATACTTCAAAACCCCTCGGCCCGCGCGTGTCCTGCTCTGCCTTCTCGGGTCTCCAGATCGCCTCCTCGCCGCCAGCGACCTCCCGCTACTGGTTTCTGCCGCCGTCAACGGAATCTGCTCCGCCGTAGCTGCCGTAGTGAACACCCGCCGAACTAGGGTACGTGTTCGACCCCTTGTGCTGTCCTTTTAACTCTGATTCCAAGCACGAGGACAATGCCATGATTCTTGCCACGAATGAGATCGATCTATCCAGCTAAATCTTCCGTAGGCCTAGATTGATTCGAAAATTTTAGGGTTAGCTCTCTGCAGAACTCATCTCGGGCCAACCAGATCGTAGAAATCGGTCTCACCGATTCGGTTTAGGCCATTGCACATGCGCTTTTCAGTCTGACCGAAAACTACAAATTGGTGTGACCGAGATCAAAATTCTGTGAAACCCTAGCAATCTCGGTGCCACCGAACTGTGACTCAGTCTAACCGAGTTCACTAGTTTAGCGTCCAAGTGTTGCTTCGGTATCACTGACTTTGTCAATTCGGTAGCTCCGAGATCATGTGTGTAGAGAACTAAAACTAAGTTTTTGACTCAATTTGTTTTGCAAAATCTCTGTACTTTGTGATGCTCATCTACTCTACCTCATCAATAATCTATTCACATGGTTCGCTGTCAGTTGCGTGCAAAGATGTCTGACCAAAGTGACAGCCAGAATAGATCTGAACAGCCAGAGCATTTGAGTGAGGGCAGTAGTCCCTCAAGCAGCTATGATGAGGGCAGCATGAGTACACCTAGTAACTTGCCCAAGGCATCCACTAGAGCAAGGAAGAAGAGAACTTCAGATTCTGAAGATGAAGATTATGTTGCAGCTGAAGATTTGGCCATCTCTAAGAAGGAGTTTGGCACAATTGAATCTGATGAAGGAGAGGCAGCTGGTGATGACAAGAAGAAGAAGAGGGCAAGAACCACTACAGCTAAAGTTCTTGGAAAAGCAAATATGGTATGAGACCCATCTTCTGATGAAGAGGAAGAGGAAGAGGGTGCTGCTCCAGCACCTAAGGCACAAAAGCTTATGGGAGATGCAATTACGTCAGGGGCTGCTTCTAAGCCTAAACCTACTACCAAAGCTGCTGCTCCAGCCACCAAGTCTGCACCCAAGACGAGCACAAGAAACATCCCTCCTGAGGAGAAGAACAAGGCCCCAGTGCCTGAAGCTGAAGCCCAAGTGCTAAGGAAGCTCAAACCAAAGATCCCATACCACAATGACACACATCCAGTGGCAAAGGACATGAGCATCAGGAAGGATGCAGGTCTGAGACTTTGGTGGAAAAGTGACCCTTATGTTGTGAGGAGGAGAACTCTTGTGGATTACAGGTTCCACACTAAGGAACAACAAGACTTTTATGAGACCATTCTGCTTGACAAGAAGCTAATAGTCTGTGATATGAGATGGGTTGACTGGACATACATCAAGAGAATGAAGATCACTTCCCAGGTGTCTATGATAGCTTCAAGGCTTGTGGAGTGGACAAGTTTGTTGGCCAGAAGCACACTAAGTGGACTGATGAGCTGATCATGCAATTCTACTCCACTGCTCACTTCTATCCTGATGGAAGGATTGTCTGGATGTCAGAAGGTACTAGGTACCAATCTACTGTATGAATAGGCCAGGTTGATAAATGCCCCAGCAGCTCATGAGGATGACTTGGATGTGTATGCCAAGAAGAAGAAAGACAACAACTCAATGGCAAGTATGTACAAGGAAATTCCTGATGATGCCCTGGAGACTCATTAGTTGGGCTCAGTGAAGTTTATGTTGTCTGGTTTGCCTACAATCAACACTATCCTGAGGCATACTCTTTTACCCAAGTCTGAAGATCATAGAATGATAAGAGGACATTCCATCAACTTGCTACATATTTTTTATGTCCATCAGAAGTTCAAGGTGATGAGTCTGATTGTGGAAACAATCAAGAGGACAGCTGCAGATCAGAAGAGGTATTGTGGGTATGCTCCACAAATTCAGGTGATCATCAACTCAAAGATGGGCACAGGCACTTATTTGTTGGACAAGGAGCATTTACCTCTCAAGCCAGATTTTGAGATAACACTGTGGTCATGGATGAGAAAGATCCTTCATCTGTTCAAGCACATGAGAAGAGAGAAAAGGCAAGGGCAGAGAAAGCTGCAAATATGCCACGTGCTGAAGAGGCAGCTCAGGTGTTCCTAAAGAGCAAACAAGATCAACTTGGATATCTGATACAATCCACCTTGAGGATTGAGAAGGGCTTGGCCACCCTGACTCAAAATCAGGAGAGTTTGGAGAGAATCATTGAGCGGAAGTTTTATGATCTTGATGTCAAAGTAATTGAGATTCAGTCAGTAGTAGAGTAGCTCCAGGAGGAAGCAAATGAGAAGAAGGGAAAGGCAACAACAGATGTTTTTCAGCGAGTGCATGTGCCAAGAGGTCAGAGGTCTGATACAGTGTCTGTTCCTGATACTAGAGCAACCACTTCTGCACCAGCAGCCACAGCTTCAGTGCCACCTCCAGCAGCCACTCCACCAGCTCTAGCTACATCAACAGAAGCCTTCGTCCTAGGAGTCATCACTACACCACCTCATGGAGACCAAGCTTGAGAGACGCGTAGCACTATGCATATTTTTAACTTTTTGGTAACTTGTTGCCAAAGGGGGAGATATATGTATAGATCATAGTCTTCGAGAGAGAGAGAGTTGCTTTTTGTCTCTCGTTGCACTTTATTTGGTTGAACTTTAATGTGTGCGTTTGATACTTTATGTCCTTTTGTGAGATACTTGGATGATCATGTGGTTGATCATATGCTACCTTAATGTGTGCTTGAATGATATTATCCCTTATATCCATTTATGATCATTCACTTTGCTTGGTGATGAGTGCATGTTTTCAATTGTTATCATTTTGAGTGCTCCACCAAGATGTATGTGACATGGAAGAGTGACCCATGATCCTAACAAATTGTGCATTTGCAGTCCAAAGCAAATTCTAAATAATGCACAAATTTAGTGGGAGCTCTTGCTTATCACATACTTCTCAAAGCGACAATGTATTTCAATCTTATTATCATTTGTCGAAGCTTTGATCTACATGTTGTCATCAATTACCAAAAAGGGGGAGATGAAAGTGCAACTATCCCTGGGTGGTTTTGGTAATGATTAACAACATATAGCTCATTGAACTAATGCTATTTCAAGATAAATATTTCAAGAAAGTTCAATGATTGACATGGCATGGACTAGGAATGTGGACCCCTCAAAATGCTAAGGACAAAGGATTGGCTCAAGCTCTAAAGTTCAAGACTCTACATTTTATATTTCAGTGATCCAAGATCGCATTGAGTCTATAGGAAAGACAATACTATTAAAAGGGGATGAGGTGTTGCTTAATGGCTTGCTTGCTCAAAATGCTTAGTGATATGCTCCAAAGCCCTCAACCACTTTCTCATATCCACATATGTCCCAAACCAAAAGTCAAACTCGGCCCCACCGATTTGATCCATCCGGCGCCACCGAGTTCATTTGACATAGCCACTGCCAGAAACCCTAGTCACTTCGGTCTAGCCGATAGGGATCTCGGTCTCACCGAGATGGGATTGGAAACTCTATGTTTCCCGTCGTAATGTTTCGGTCTAACCTAGATGAGCGATCGGTCCCACCGAGTCTTCAATGCAAACTCCCTGTTTCCTTTTCGTAACGCTTCGGTCCCACCGAGATGAGCGAATCGGTCCCACCGAGTTTGCCTGGCCAACCGAGATTACGCCCTAACCCTAATGATATCGGTCCCACCGAGTTGACGTGTCGGTCCCACCAAAATTCCTAACAGTCACATTATGAACTAAATCGGTCCGACCAAGTTTTATGGTTCGGTCCCACCGAGTTTGGTGAATTGTGTATAACGGTTAGATTTTTTGTGGAGGCTATATATACCCCTCCACCCTCTCCTCATTCAGGAGGAAAGCCATCAAAATGTGTCTACACTTCCAGTACTCATTTTCTGTGAGAGAACCACCTACTCATGTGTTGAGGCCAAGATATTCCAATCCAACCATACGAATCTTGATCTCTAGCCTTCCCCAAGTTTCTTTCCACTCAAATCATCTGTAACACACACGATGCGGCTATGTCTCCCACATGTCGAAGCACGACTTAGAGGCATAACCGCATGGTGGTTTTGTCGCAAGAAGGGTCATCTTCACACAATCCCATGTAATGAACAAGAATGGGATAAAGAGAGTTGGCTTACAATCGCCACTTCACACAATACATAATTAAGATCATACATCATTCAAAATACACTCATAGACCGGCTACGGTCAAATCCAAATGAAAAGAAGACAACCCCAAATGCTAGATCCCAGATCGTCCCGACTGGGCTCCACTACTGATCATCTGGAAACGGAACATAGTAACGACCAAGGTCCTCATCAAACTCCCACTTGAGCTCGGTTGCGCCATCTGCGCTGGTATCCTCGGCACATCTGTTTTGGTAGAATCTGTGGGTCACGAGCACTCAGCAATCTCACACCCGCGAGATCAAGACTATTTAAGCTCATAGGTAGGAAAAAAGGTAATATGGTGGAGCTGCAGCAAGCACTAAGCATATATGGTGGCTAACATGTGCAAGTGAGAGCGAGAAGAGAAGCAATGCATCGGTTGAGAAGCTAGAAGCGATCAAGAAGTGATCCTGAAACTACTTACATACATACATAACCCAAACCGTGTTCACTTCCCGGACTCTGCCGAGAAGAGACCATCACGGCTACACACTCGGTTGATGCATTTTAATGAAGTCAAGTGTCAAGTTATCTACAACCAGACATTAACAAATTCCCATCTGCCTCATAACCGCGGGCACGACTTCCGAAAGATAATATACCCTGCAGGGGTGTCCCAACTTAGCCCATCACAAGCTCTCACGGTCAACAAAGGATATACCTTCTCCCGGGAAAACCCAATCAGTCTCGGAATCCCGGTTTGCAAGACATTTTGACAATGGTAAAACAAGACCAGCAAAGCCGCCCGATGTGCCGACAAATCCCGATAGGAGTCGCACGTATCTCGTTCTCAGGGCACACCGGATAAGTCAAGCTACGAGTAAAACCAGGCCTCAAGTTTCCCTGAGGTGGCCCCGCAGGCTGCTCGGTTCGGACCAACACTCGAAGGAGCACTGGCCCGGGGGGGGGGTTAAAATAAAGATGACCCTAGGGCTCGCGAAAACCCAAGGGAAAAAGGCTTAGGTGGCAAATGGTAAAACCAAGGTTGGGCCTTGCTGGAGGAGTTTTATTCAAAGCAAACTGTCAAGGGGGTCCCATAAATCACCCAACCGTGTAAGGAACGCAAAATCAAGGAACATAACACCGGTATGATGGAAACTAGGGCGGCAAGAGTGGAACAAGTCACCAGGCATAAGGCCGAGCCTTCCACCCTTTACCAAGTATATAAGGTGCATTAATTAAACAGGAGATAATGTGATACCCCAAAATTACCCATGTTCCGACCAGGAACAAACTTCATCTTCACCTGCAACTAGCAACGCTATAAGAGGGGCTGAGCAAAAGCAGTGACATAGCCAAACAACGGTTTGCTAGGACAGGATGGTTAGAGGTTTGACATGCCAATAGGGAGGCATGCTAAACAGTGGCAGGTTGAGCTAACATAGCGATAGAGCGAGCAACTAGCAAAGCAAAGATAGAAGTGATATCGAAGGTATGGTCATCTTGCCTGCAAAGCTCTCAGAGTTGTCGAAGTCTTGATCCTTGTTAGCGTACTCAACAGGTTCCTCGTGCACGTACTCGTCTCCCGGCTCTACCCAAAGCAAGAACACAAGCAATGGAACACAATAAATCACAGTGCAATGCACAAGCAACATGATGCAAAACATGGCATGATATGCGAGATATAATATGCAATGCGTATGCATGCTCCGGAAGAAAAATGAGGAACAAGGCATCAACTTGGCAAACCAAGTATGCCGTTGGAAAGATGAGATGATTTCGGTTGAAATTGATATAAGGATCACCAGAAACGGATGCACGGTTTGCAAATGGCAAGCAAAACAAGAATGACACAAATCTGCGATTAACAGCACGATGCTACTTAGCATGCAACAAGAAACTATGCTATAGCACCCCAACATAAAAACAAAGCATATGGCAGTGATATAAAGGAGAAGCTTGACAAATATGAACACTGAGCTACGGCTAAATCACACAATAGCAGGTTCAAACAAGCATGGCAAAAGTACAAAAGATATCAGGTTGGACATGGCATAAACAGCATCAAGGAGCAATGTTCAGAGCAAGCAATCAGCATGTTACAGGAACTTATAATAGCAAAACAAGACATGGCATGATTCTACTCAAATCATAGAAAAAAAGTCCCTTACTGACTATGAGCCAAAAATGATCATAAGATATGATGGCACCCATGTAGACATAGCAAGTTCCGTTAACAGATTCAGCAAACAGAGCATGGCATTGACAGAATTATGAAGGCATCTTCGCGAGCTCGATTCACTCACCACAAGTCATTGCATGACAAGGTCAGCATAGCATCAGCAACAAGACATGTTTATGAAGCTAACCATGGCAAGAACAAGTTCATAGCATGCAAGGATCAACTACAACAACCTTGGCAAAATTGAATAACATGTAAACAATCTGCCAGGAAACATTTTATAGCAAAAGTAGAGCTCGATTGACTCAAGCTATGGCACTCCAAAATTGCAAACAAAGGCATGGATGGATAGAGCACATCCATATGTTCAAATCACCCTTACTGAAGTATCTCAAAATAAGCATGGATCTCTCTGTAGCATCAAGTTTACATGGCATAAAAATAACAGCAGAACAGGGACTGAAATTAGCAACATCACGAAGCCTAGTTTGCATGCTTGTGCTAGTAAGCATAGAGATCACAAAAATACATGGCATACACCCCTGTAAAGATGGCATGTCATAGCTCAAAACACATGTAGGGCTCAAGTTCATAAGATTCACACATCAATCATGGCAAAAATGACAAAAGTGCATGTTCTGATAAGAATCTGAAACTAACACCACATAGCCCTCTTCCAACATCATTTCGGGCATCAAGATGGGCTCAAATGAAAATGATGCAATGAGATAAAATGATGTACTCGTCGAGTCGAACAATTCCATATGCTACACGCCCAAAACGGAGCCATGGGTGCAAAGTTATGACACGATGAATATGGCAATAAAATACTGCAGACTTGGAGGATTTCGGGGTCAACCTAGGGTCTCCTCAGATCCGAACTGGATCCGGACGCATGGAAGCCGAGGCGGCCGGCAGCTCGCCGGAGCTGGGGAGGAGGAAGGCCGGAGAGGACGGGGGCGGCAAGATCCGGGCGCCGGGACGGCGGGCGGCGACGCCGAGGTGCCGGGGCGGCGGCGGCGGCGAACAGGGCGACGAGGGGGCTCGGGCGGCGGAGATCCGGCGTGGCGACGCGGGGAGCCGACGCGGCGGCACGGGGAGCCGGCGCAGTGATGCGGCGCTCAGGCCGCGGGGCAGCGGAGGCAAAGGCGCGGACGGGCCGCGGGGCCGGGAGCGGGCCAGGCGGGCCGGCGGCGCGGGGGCGGCTGCGGCGCCACGTGGCGGTGTGTGGTTCATCGGCGGCGGCGGGCGGACACGTCCGGCACGGTCCGGACGTGTCCGGTGCGCGGAGGAAGGGGAAGACTAGGGTTTGCCCGAAAATTTCGGGGATGGGCACATATTTATAGGTAGAGGGAGCTAGGAGTGTCCAAATAAGGTGTAGTTTTCGCCCACACGATCGTGAACCGACGACGGAGAGCATCGAAGTGACTTAGATGGGTTATAGGGATGTTTTGTAGGGGTGTTGGTCTGCAGCTCAAAAGAGGCCTTTGCGGTTATGCGGTTAACCATTGGAGTATCAAACGACCTCCAAGTGGCACGAAACTTGACAGGCGGTCTACCAGTGGTATACCAAGGCCACATGGCAAGACTCGGTCCATTCCGAGAACATTCCACACCCGCACACGAAAAGAGACAAGAGGGGTGTGCCGGTGCATGTGGGAGTGTCGGATTGCAAAACGGACAATGGGGAAAATGCTCAGATGCATGAGACGAACACGTATGCAAATGAGATGCACATGATGACATGATATGAGATGCATGACATGAATAAAATGCAAAACAAAAGACAAAACCCAACCACGGAGGGAATATCATAATACATAGCCGAAAATGGCAAGAGTTGGAGTTACAAAGATGGAAAGTTACATCCGGGGTGTTACATCATCTTTCCACCAAATCCAATCCTATGAGAGAGAGTTGAGTGTTGGGGAGACTATAATTTGAAGCACAAGAGCAAGGAGTTCATCAACAACACACCATCTATTACCTTTTGGAGAGTGGTGTCTCCTAGATTGGTTAGGTGTCACTTGGGAGCCTCTGACAAGATTGCGGAGTGAACCAAGGAGTTTGTAAGGGCAAGGAGATCGCCTACTTCGTGAAGATCTACCCTAGTGAGGCAAGTCCTTCGTGGGCGATGGCCATGGTGGGATAGACAAGGTTGCTTCTCCGTGGACCCTTCGTGGGTAGAGCCCTCCGTGGACTCGCGCAACCATTACCCTTCATGGGTTGAAGTCTCCATCAACGTGGATGTACGATAGCACCACCTATCGGAACCATGCCAAAAACATCTGTGTCTCCAATTGCATTTGCCCATTTCAATCCCATACCTTTACTTTCTTGCAAGTTGCATGCTTTACTTTCCGCTGCTCATATACTCTTTGCATGCTTGCTTGAATTGTATTTAGATTGCTTCACTTGTGCTAAGTGGCTAAAATCTGCCAAGAACTAAAATTGGGAAAAGGTTAAGTTTTTATTTGGTCAAGTAGTCTAATCACCCCCCTCTAGACATACTTTTGATCCTACAAAATCCTCCCCATCATTGTCGGCAGGATGGGGCCTTGGCTAAGCGAGCAATGTCCTTTGCCTCGTTGTTGGTGGGGTGGGGCCTCGGTGGAGTAGGGCCTCCACCTCGGTGCCGGCGGGGCGGGTCCTCGACGAAGCCGGCGGTGTCCTCTACCTCATTGTTGGCGCCACGGGGCCTCAGTGGAGCATGGCCTCGTCGACGCCAGGGGAGCGAGGTCTCATCGGAGCTTTCATTGTCCTCTGCCTTGTCCTCGGTCTAGCCAAACAACGCCTCACCCGCTTCATCGCCCTCTTTGTAGGCGACCGCAGCCTCCGCCACCCACATGAGGTACTGCAAGCGCTCGAGGCGGCCCTTGCGAGTGGAGCCGTATGAGTCGAGCAGCGCCTCCTGCTTCGCCTGCCCCACGGTGATCTGCTCCTCCGCCTGCAGGTGCTCCTGGAGGATATGGTGGTTGTAGGTGGCGTCAGCATGCGCCTCCCGGAACTGCTCCTGACGCTTCTGCCTCATCGTGTCCATGTATTGGGCACGGGCCTCACTGATGGCCATGGTGCAATGCACCGGCAAGGATGGCGCGGAGGAGGGGGTTGGCACCGTATCGTCGACTACCATGTTCTCCATTGGGACGTCGTCGTCCTCCAGCTGCCTGCCGGCCAGCCAGTCGGCAGCAATGGCTGCCATCTCCTTGTGGTTCATCGTCCGCCCATCCTGAAGAGCGTTGGAGCGGGAGGAAGCCATGGTGGGCAGTAGTGGTGTGGACAAGAGAAAGGGAACGAAGGCGGATGACTGCAGCCATGGCCGGCGCAGCAGTTTATATAGCAATGGTGGACGACAGAGGGACGGACGTGTGGCGTTAGAGTAGCCGCCTCGGCAACCGCATATCATTAATGTGGGTGGCAGACGGACGGACGTACGACACTTGTGTCATTTGAAGGCAGAGTGAGGGAGTCCTGGATTAGGGGGTGTCTGGATGGCCGGACTATGACCTTTGGCCGGACTCCCGGACTATGAAAATACAAGATTGAAGACTTCATCCCGTGTCCGGATGGGACTTTCCTTGACGTGGAAGGCAAGCTTGGCAATACGATATGTAGATCTCCTCCCATTGTAACCGACTCTGTGTAACCCTAGCCCTCTCCGGTGTCTATATAAACCGAAGAGTTTTAGTCCGTAGGACGAACAACAATCATACCATAGGCTGGCTTCTAGTGTTTAGCCTCTCTGATCTCGTGGTAGATCAACTCTTGTACTACCCATATCATCAATATTAATCAAGCAGGAGTAGGGTTTTACGTCCATCGAGAGGGCCCGAACCTGGGTAAAAACATCATGTCCCTTGTCTCCTGTTACCATCCGCCTAGACACACAGTTCGGGACCCCTTACCCGAGATCCGCCGGTTTTGCACCGACATTGGTGCTTTCATTGAGAGTTCCTCTGTGTCGTCACCTTCAGGAAGGATGCCGCACCCCGTCTTTAAAGACGGCGCTGTTGCTAAAGGAGCTTTGGCTGTCGGCCAAACTCTCCGGCTAGGCGGTTTTCTAATGACCGCCTGTTCGGTCGCCGCGCCGACGATGACTTCTCGGGTCATCGAAAGCAATCTCCACGTCAACTCGGAACTTGCCGAGCAGTTAGATCCGATGGAGCTCTCTTCCTTAAACGAGCTCTTGGATCGCATCACCGCCCTGGGAGTCGCTACAGACTACGATCAGATTGGGCTTAAACCTGATCCGAGAGAGATTGACTCTCCCCAGGTCACCCACCACGTCGAAGTGGTGGAGGAACAATGCGGCGAATCTTCACCCATCCTAAGGACCAGATGTGTCCGGATTCCTGATCCCTCCAAGCCGGACACCCGCGGAGGGGAGGACGTCACTCAAGCCCTGAACCTAAAGTCAGGCAGCGGGCCTGATTCATTGGATAACGTCCAAGAACCCAAGCTTCCGAGTTCGGAAATTTCTTGGCCCCTGAATCTCAGATTGGGCGAGGTCCCGGATTAAACTCAACCCGCCGACCCAAATATAAGGGATCTATCCCAAATTCGGCAAGAGCCCAGAGAAACAGTACACCATTACTGGGTCAGATTCCTCCTGGTTATGAACAGGATAAAGGACTGCCGCGAGGGGGATGCAATTTCATTCTTCTGCAACAACTGCACGGACATCGGAATCCTCAACGCCATAAGTCGCCGTGAAATTACACGCTTCGCCGACTTGGCATCCATAGTACGAAAGTACTGTGCGACAGAAAGCGTTCGGAAAACCGAAACAAAATTCTGGGACAACCCGACCCTGAATACAATCCCAGTCTGAAACAAAAGGGCGCATTATCGCCAGGCACCTGGGCCAAACAATAAAAAACAAAAACCCTCTATAGGGTATGGAACCGTACTGGAGGGATGGCTCAATGGACCCTGTAAAATTCATAGTACAGAGGGCGCCACACCAACTCATAGCCTTAGAGCATGTTGGATACTCCGGCAGGTGGCCAGAAGTGGCGAGGAGCTTCTAACTCCAGAATCCGCAGAGCACCACCCAGGAACGCCAGTACGGTATCAACAGTCTTCGAGACTTTCGCATCAAACAATGCGAGGAAACGAACGCTCCGCAGCCTTACCGAAGTCTACCAGGTAGCGACAATAAACCCATGGAGTGACACGGCTATTACCTTTAATGCCAGTGACGAACCTAAATTCCGGACAGCCCGAGCACCAGCCGCACTGGTCCTCAGTCCGATAGTGGACGGCTTTCGGCTTACCAAGGTACTCATGGACGGTGGCAGCGGATTGAACCTCATTTATGAGGAAACCCTACGAAAAATGGAAATAGACTGGAGCCGCATTGAGCGAAGCAACACAACCTTTAGAGGAATAATCCCCAGTCGGGAAGCATGCTGTACAGGAAAAATCACACTGGATGTGGTGTTCGGCACGCCGGATAATTACAGATCCGAGGAGGTCACATTTCAAGTGGCCTCGTTCAGCAGCGGATACCATGCTCTGTTAGGGCGAGAGGCATTCACAATTTTTCAAGCTATACCCCATTACGGGTACATGAAGCTCAAAATGCCCGGA
Organism: Triticum aestivum; assembly: GCF_018294505.1. Lineage (NCBI taxonomy): Eukaryota > Viridiplantae > Streptophyta > Magnoliopsida > Poales > Poaceae > Triticum > Triticum aestivum. Next base: position 418,020,990 of record NC_057795.1, on the reverse strand, counting down.
CCCAACGGAATCATCACTCTTGCTAGCGATCCGGACATAGCGCTCCGCGCCGAAAACAAGACAGCCGCACTGGCCCTCGAGGCATTATCCGAAGCCCTAGCGGCCGAGGAACTAACTGCGTTGCGCTCCACGGTGGACAGGGACGACGTGATACTCGACAAAAGATCCAAGTCCACCTCCTTCAAGCCGGCAGACGAAATAGTCAAGTTCCAAGTCCATCCAACGGACACTACAAAAACGGCCTCCATCGGGGCACAACTAAACCCTGATGTAGACGCCGCACTAAGAGAATTCCTACGCGAAAATTGGGACATTTTTGCCTGGCACCCCTCAGACATGCCAGGAATCCCACGCAGGCTGGCCGAGCACAGCCTGAACATCCTAAAAGGATTCAAGCCTGTTAAGCAGGCTCTTCAACGTTTCTCCGAACCTAAGAGACAAGCCATGGGAGAGGAGCTAGCCAAACTATTGGAAGCCGGATTCATCAGAGATATAAAACATCCGGACTGGCTAGCAAACCTGGTGATGGTACCAAAGAAGGACAAATCCTGGCACTTATGCGTCGATTTCAAAGACCTCAACAAAGCCTGCCCAAAGGATCCCTTCCCCCTCCCCTGCATTGATCAAATCATCGACGCCACCGCAGGACACGATTCATTGTGTTTCCTCGACGCATATTCTGGCTACCACCAAATCAAGATGGCAGAGTCAGACCAAGCCGCAACGGCATTCATCACCCCATACGGCCCATTCTGCTTCAACACAATGCCCTTCGGGCTCAAAAACGCCGGCGCAACATATCAGCGCATGATTCAGACATGTCTGGCCAACCAGATCGGCAAAACGGTTGAAGCATACGTGGATGACGTGGTCTTCAAAACCAAGCATGTCGAAACTCTAATAGACGACTTGAGGCTCACGTTCGATAACCTCCGAACATACGACATTAGGCTTAACCCGGAAAAATGCGTTTTCGGCGTACCAGCCGGAAAGCTCTTGGGCTTCATCGTATCCGGTAGAGGAATTGAAGCAAACCCAGCCAAGATCCGAGCTCTGTCACAATTGGATATTCCAAAAGATCTCAAGCAAATACAAAAATTGACTGGATGCGTGGCGGCTCTAAGCCGCTTCATCTCCCGCTTGGGGGAAAAGGCATTACCCCTTTACCGCCTCCTCCGGCGCACCGAACACTTCGAGTGGACGGATGCCGCCACGGCCGGACTCGAAGAAATAAAAGCCATACTGGCAACAAACCCGGTCCTGGCCGCGCCTAACATCGGCGAACCAATGTTGTTATACATCACGGCAACTCACCAAGTTGTAAGCGCAGTCCTCGTCGTCGAACGAGAAACGGACGGACACAAATTCCCTGTCCAGAAACTAGTCTACTACGTGTCCACTGTCCTCACTCCATGCAAGTCCCGGTACCTGCATTACCAAAAGATAGCATACGTAGTGTTCATGGCATCCCGGAAGCTACGACACTACTTTCAACAGTGTTCAGTAACAGTAGCCTCCGAAGTACCTCTTAATGATATCATAAACAACCGCGACGCAACGGGCCGGATTGCCAAATGGGCCATTGAGCTCCTCCCATTCGACATAACCTATAAGCCACAGCGAGCCATCAAGTTGCAAGCCTTGGCCGACTTTGTCGCTGAATGGACTGAAGCCGAACTCCCTAAAGAGTACGGCACCTATTCCAACTGGATCATGCACTTCGACGGCTCCAAAATGTTGGCGGGTCTGGGGGCTGGCGTCGTTGTGATGTCCCCAATAGGAGATACAGTCCAATATGTACTCCAGATAATGTATACGGACTCCAACAATGCAGCCGAATACGAGGCCCTTCTACATGGACTCCGGATGGCAGTGTTCATGGGCATTCAACGCCTAGAGGTGCATGGGGATTCGAACCTCACGATATCTCAAATAAATGGAGACTTTGATGCCAAAGATCCGAAATGGCAGCTTATCGCAACGCCGTCCTAAATATGTCAGCTCGGTTCGAAGGGCTCGAATTTCACCATATTGCCCGGGAAAACAATCAGGCAGCAGACGTCTTGGCACGCATCGGCGCAAAGCGCGATGTAGTCCCCCCCAACATTTTCCTGGAAAGGCTATTCAAGCTATCCGTACAGTGGGAAGGGGAATCCGGAAATTACAATCCGGACCTAGCCGCACCACCTGACATCGAACATTCTGACGCAACGGAAGACTCCGCCAACGAGGTAACACCCTCAGCCCACGTAATAATGGCAGTAATTGCCCCGTGGACAGAACCATTCTTAGCCTACTTAACTAGGCAGGAACTTCCCGAGGACCAAAATGAGGCACGCTGCATAGTACGGCGATCTAAAGCCTATAAAGTCCACGAAGGAGAGCTTTACAAGAAAAGCACCACCGGAGTCCTTCAAAGGTGTATCTCCGAAGAGGAAGGGCGGAACCTTCTGGCTGAAATTCATGCCGGACTCGGCGGGCACCACGCCGCAGCCCGGGCCCTTGTAAGCAAGGCCTTCCGTACTGGATTTTATTGGCCGACGGCCCGGGCAGATGCTCAGGACTTAGTCCAGCGATGCGTTGGTTGCCAATTATTTGCTAATCAAAGCCACATGCCACCTACCGCCCTCCAAACTATACCCATTACCTGGCCTTTTGCGGTCTAGGGGCTTGACATGGTTGGACCCCTTAAAGGAGGACCCCACAAGCAAAAATATCTACTGGTCATGGTGGACAAATTCACCAAATGGATAGAGGCCAAGCCTGTTAAGACGGCCGAATCAGGACCGGTGATAGACTTCATATCAGGGGTTGTACACCGTTACGGCGTCCCCCACAGCATCATCACGGACAACGGCACAAACTTTACGGCCGACGAGGTTAAACTCTGGTGCAAAAACATGGGCATCAAGCTCGACTACGCTTCAGTCTATCACCCACAAACTAACGGTCAAGTCGAACGAGCCAATGGTCTAATCATGAGCGGCATCAAACCCAGATTAGTGCGATCCCTCAAGGAATCTAACACGCACTGGGTAGAGGAGCTCGACTCCGTACTCTGGGGGCTGCGGACCACGCCGAATCGCACTACCGGATTAACACCATTCTTTATGGTATACGACGCAGAGGCAGTCCTGCCCTGCGACATAATTCATGACTCACCTCGCGTGCGCATGTACGAAGAAAGAGAAGCCGAGCTCGATCGGCAGGACAGTTTGGACGCATTGGAGGAGGAGCGCGACGTGGCAAAAGCCCGTTCCGCATTCTATCAACAGCAGGCTCGAAGATATCAAAGCAGAGAAGTACGGGCCAAAACTTACAATGTTGGCGAACTAGTTCTACGCCTGCCGGACAAGAAAAAGGACAAACTCAAGCCCAAATGGGAAGGTCCCTTCGTAATCGACCAAGTCCTGACTGGTGGAGCGTACCGTCTGTGAAATGCATCGGATAACCGACTCGAGCCGAACCCATGGAACGCAGCACGCCTACGAAGATTCTACGCCTAGCGCCGGACTCTGTGTTCGTCTCCTTCCTCTGTCTATTTTTTACACATTAGCTGCCTTATATTTCTCTCCTTCTCCCTCCCTTTTTCTTACAAGCCTTTAAGGGCTCGCTTGCGCATTGTTCGCACATAATTGACGCGCTACCCGCGCTCATTATACCTGGGGGCTTCTTTATCAGAAGCTTGTATACACGGGCCTCATGCCCAACACATGTGTCACACTTCCGCATGTACCTTTTATTCACCATTATATGCATCGATATGACTTAAGTTTTGGCCAAGCTGGGTTGCCTGGCTCCTGTGCTTACCCCTACGTTCCCGATTGTTCGGCTAGGTGGTAAAGGGAGCACCTCTGCGATTGTTACTGCCGGGTCAGCCGGATGTGTACCTCAGACTGGGTGAAGCCGAAAGCTAGCGTTCTTAAGGGAATATTCGGTCGGTGAACTAAAAGATGATTTTTCACTTGTTTATTTATCTGCCCCAGATGCTTTTCTGTTTTTTCGCAGTCCGGACATGCACTTTAGGGCATGCCTCCCAGGGAAAGGAACCCCTAACGGAACTATTCTCACTGGAAGATGTTTCTTACTAACCATGTAATATAACATAACTAGTCAGGCACTTGTCTGCTAAAGCACTAATGATCTGACGCCTGGTCTCCACGCATGCCCCGGTTCTTGCATAACCGAGAGGGTATTCAGACACACTTCGGACTATTAGGTCCAGAGGTTGAAGCGATAAGGTCCGCAATGACAAACGATCTACAATCCATCTAGAAGGCATTTTACATGTCATTTTAAATTACATAGTCAATTTGACTGGGTATATTCTTCTTCAATACCATCCAACAGGTTGTCTAATTTACAGTCCTGTTGGGAATACTTGGCGGCCAGCTCTACCTGGCCGTACACTAAACTGACAGGGATCTCCTTCCCGTCGAGCCCCATAGGTCCGACCTAGGCCATGTGGTTTGGGTCAGTCTTCGTGTACCGCGTCTTCACACTGTCCCAGGCCTCCCTGGCGCCTTGACGGTAGGCCGATATCTTCCATAATCGGAAGCGCTGCCGCGCTCCCTTCAGCTTCTCTGCAAGCTCTCCAAGGCCTTCGGGCATGGAGAGGGATGGCCACAAAGCCTGTTCAACGCCTTGCATTGCCTGCCGAACTCGTTCGTGCAGTTGCGATAGCTCGGGAAGAAGGTCACCCATAGAGCCGGGCATTTCCTCCGCAGGCCGACCTGTCAGCATATCTACAGACATAACTCTGTCAATCGACTTCCTCGCCGAACTCTTTTTTGAAGATTCGTTCAAGCACTTACTAAAAATGCCGCGTCGAAGTCGTCGATTCTCCTTTACGGAATCCGACAGCTGAGCACGAACATCCTTTACTTCCTCGCCCAGTTGGGTATTGGCATCTTGAAGCTTGTTCTTCTCTTGCCTCACCCTCGTAAGCACGCTCTCGCTGACCTTTAACTGGCGCAAGAGTTGTTGCTTTTCCGGATCCACTCCGGCCCCATCTGCACTATAATTGTCAGAATTGCACACATGCCGCACTTCACAACATACTTATCTTTCGAAGCATATATTACCTGAGGGGGTCCCCTTGGCATTCTCTGAAGCGGCTAGTGCGGCCTCAAGTTGGGCCTTGCACTCTTCCAGCTCCTGGGACAGTTGCGTATTCTTTTTTGTAAGATCCTGCACAACAAATGATCCTTAAATCAGTTATTTTAATTATTTCAATTCTCGGGGGCTACTGACATATATAACCATCATATTTACTCACCCGTATGTCTTTTACATACTGCTCTATTTCTCTGGCTAGACCATTTTGAGCGGCACGGAGGTACGCATCTCCCGTATTAAAGGCGTCCAACGCCTCTTGGGAAAAACATGCGTCCCGAAGAACAGTCCGGCGAAGCCTGTGGTTCATGGCACTCTCCACCTATGAATTGGTGGTAGATAGCACGTCCATGTCCTCTGTCGGAGGAGCGTCCGGTGCGCGCCCCGTGTTCGCCTCCGCTTCCGGACCGAGCCTTGAAGCCTGGCCGGTGGATATAGTCCGGCGGGCGCTCTTCTTCCTAAAGAGAGCATGAATGTTAGTATTCCTTGAAGGCATAAACCCTGGATATTAAAGTCGCACGCCGTACCGTTGTGCCGGCGTCTCGATCCGGTCCGCACTTCTTTTTAGCCCGCTGGGCCTCAATGGCCCTTGTTGGCTAGCCACCGCGGGCTCGGCCCTCCGCCTCAAGGATTTCCCCTGCAAAAAATGCCATTGGTATACGGTGATCAAAAATAAGCATGGATGGATCCTCTTGAAAGTACTGGGACTTCGGTCTCTGTTACCTTTGAGGCTGGAAGTAGTCCGGGATAATCGGTCGCAATGGCCACTAAGGTGTTGTCCTTACTCATTTGATGAAACACCCCATCAATCAGCTCCACGCATAAGTCCGGGTCCTCTTGGGAGTCCGGGTCGAGGGACCGTTCCGGGTCCTCAGGTTGTGGAGGAGGGCTGTTTATCTCCTTTACAGTCACGCGAAGCTCCTGCGTTAAAATTGCTAGACTAAGTACTTAACTGTGGGAATTTGAAAACGGATAGACAAGTGAAAGTGTTCGCTTACCCAGCTTGGAGGATTGTACATAGAGAATCCGCCCCGTGGGTTGACACGGAGGAATTCCTCCTCTTCTCCCTTGTACAAAGCGGATAAGATCTTCGTTAGAGTGGCAGCCGAATCCGGCCCCTTGCGGCCGCACCGGGTGGCGTCGTCCTCCCCGTTGAAATCCCACATGGGGTGGCCTCTGTACTGAAGCGGATGCACCCCCCGCGTAATGCATGTGGCCATGACTTCGATCATGGTCAGTCCGGAATGAGCTAACAACCTTATCCGGCTCATCAGGTAAAGGACGTCCCTGTCAGTTTCCCTCTGAGGGCTCCGTGGACGCCAGCTCAGGCGTTTCTTTAAGGGGGCATTACTGAACTCAGGGAGGCCGATCCGTATAGGGTCCGGCAGAGGGACATCGTCTATATAAAACCATTCTGAAGGCCAGTCCTTGGACGCCTTCTTTGGGGTTCCGGATAGATATCCGGTCCCGGCGACGTGCCATAGTTCGGCTCTGCCCACTTGATAAATCGACCCCTCCTGAGAGCGGGGCACGAGGCAGAATAACCTCTTCCACAGCGTGAAATGGGCCTCGATGCCCAAAAACAGCTTGCAAAGGGCCACGAAGCCCGCAATATGTAGTATGGAGGTAGGCGTGAGGTGGTGTAGCTGGAGGCCATAGAACTCCAGTAACCCCCGTAGAAACGGATGGATTGGAAATCCGAGCCCTCTTATCAAATAAGGGACAAAGCATACCCGCTCTCCTTTGGAGGGATTGGGGACGCTCTCCGCCTGTTCTCTGCCACTATAGGTAGCAAGCCCGGCTCGAACTGGGACCTTGTACGCTGGGGGGAGGAGCCCCCTGGTTTGGAGCGCTACTAGCTCGCTGTGCGGGACGGAACACCTCTCCCAATCTCCGGGCCGAGGGCTGGAGGGGCGAGAGGAGGAGCTGCGTTGACCGGCCATGGTAGAACGGATCTTTGTGGAATGCGCTCCGATGGATGCTCGCGGAGGGAAGATGGTGTGATTTCAGATCTAAAATCCCCGTCTCTTTTATAAGCAGCCCCTTTGCGCAGCTAAGGGGGTAAATGACAAAAAGAACCCCTGTCTTTTCACATTCTTTTGACACGTGGAAAATGGCCATTATTGGGCGCGGAAGCCGAGGAGCATGACATTCATCAGAAGCCGGACACTATTCGACGGGTATATGGGATTTGGAGAAGAACCCGCCTTGTAATGCCGAAGATAAATCTGCGCGCCAGACTCATCGTCATTGAAGCCTGCTTCGAGGGCTACTGAGGGAGTCCTGGATTAGGGGGTGTCTGGATGGCCGGACTATGACCTTTGGCCGGACTCCCGGACTATGAAGATACAAGATTGAAGACTTCGTCCCGTGTCCGGATGGGACTTTCCTTGACGTGGAAGGCAAGCTTGGTGATACGATATGTAGATCTCCTCCCATTGTAACCGACTCTGTGTAACCCTAGCCCTCTCCAGTGTCTATATAAACTGGAGAGTTTTAGTCCGTAGGACGAACAACAATCATACCATAGGCTAGCTTCTAGGGTTTAGCCTCTCTGATCTCGTGGTAGATCAACTCTTGTACACCCATATCATCAATATTAATCAAGCAGGAGTAGGGTTTTACCTCCATCGAGAGGGCCCGAACCTGGGTAAAAACATCGTGTCCCTTGTTGTTACCATCCGCCTAGATGCACAGTTCGGGACCCCCTACCCGAGATCCGACGGTTTTGACACCGACACAGAGCAATCGCCTGCACCGGGAAGCGGGGCAGGCAACACTGACCGTTTCAGGCGGAAAGCGCACGTGGGCAAGGGAGGTGGTCTGGGTAGGCCAGGGCAGCCAGACTCGTGCTTGGCAGCGGGTCAGTCCAGCAGCCGGACATGCTGGTTTGCCGGCGAGCTCGCCGAGCTAAGCAAGGACAATCAGACGATGGACGTAGCTTCCGACCAGGAGTCGGCGCCACTGTCCAAGCCGGTTCATGTCGTGTTCTCCATAGAGCAGGTGCAGCTGCACTTCGACGCCCTAATGGCGGAAGAGATACCAGCGCAGGAGGGCTTGTGATGTAACCTCCGTCTCCTCAATGAGCACTGGTGAACAAGCGAACGACAAAGCCGTCACGGACATGTGGCCCTATGATCTTGGCTTCCGAATGAGTAGCGGGCGCTGTATCAGACCATCTATAGGGCCCGCAAGGCCCTCTCCGTCTTCCTTCGAGTTGTTGCGCTCGTCGTGGTGCCGCCGTCTCGCATTGTCAACATGGTCAACGGACATGAGGAATGAGGAGATGACTTTACTTGGAGAGGATGACAGTGGGGACCCACCAGGGCCATAGACGCACGTACGCAAGTGCCTCCTTATTATATACGACTGTGTTTTTTTGCTTCCTCCTGGTTTCCTGACATCACGGTCCCACACCATTGTCAACCTATGTAGTCAATAAATGATAGAATTGCACAAGGAGCGGCTGACAGCTGGGACCAAGCAGCTCGAGCAGTATTTGTGTTTTTGAGGTGTGAGCACTTCAGAGTTTTTCTTGAGCGATGTTTTCGTTGTTGTTCAGAGGAGAACAGGGTATTAACTGGGCGGGCTGTGGCCCGTCTAGGCCAGGCCAGATATCCAACCCAGATATTAATTTTTTTCAAGCTGAAAATGGCTAGCCCAGCTATACTTTTTTTGAGGAATACCTAGGCAAGGTCAACTTGTTATTCTCCGCCCCGCTGGGCTGCAAATCTTTCCTAGGAGAGATGCATTAGGCTTAACAAGAAAATGGGCTTTAAGAAATAATAAATGGGATGTAATTATAAAAACTGGGCAGTAACTATAAAACATGCACCAAACACGTAATTACTTTATAAAATATTATTTTTGGATTTTGAAAATTTTAATTTCATTAATTGTTGTGCGCGCAATGTTTCGTTCAATTTTTACGTAATACAAATTTATATTGAAATTGTATTTAATCTGACTAGAAATTTCGGGATAAAAATATTTTGATGCCATCAAAATGTGGGAAATTTTATTGAATTCTTTTTTGAATGGTTGTTTGAAATTATTAATCGTTGTCCTAGCTAAAAAATGGGTTGTACTTTTAACAAGCTCTAAATGGGATGTAGTAAATTCCATTAGAATTCAAAAATGGGTTGTACATTCTTACAAATCTCAAATGGGCTATAAGTTCTCTGCCACACACTTATGTGCCTACTAAGTTGACGTGTCCCTTAAAAAATAAGTTGACGTGTATGCAAGGCTTTGTCAACTTATAGTCGACATGGTTCTAGTAGGAGCGGCCGTTGGATGTCCATCCAACGGATGTCGTGCTTCTTCTTCAATCTCGGATATTCTAGCTTCACCTGCCCAAAAAATGATTCCTCCCCCTGACGTCTGGGGTGCATCGTTCCGAAAGCTGACCTGTGGGCCTACTAAGTTGACGTGTACCAAGGGCTTTGTCAACTTAGTAAATATAAACGATTCTAGCTGTAGTGACCGTACGATGTCCATCCAACAGCCGTCGTGCTTCCTCAACCTCTGGTCTTCTTTCTCCAGCCCCCAAAGCCACGCCAGTCATGCCGCCTGCTCCTGGCTCCCATGGCCGGCTGTGCTGCCGCGGAGGCCTCACCACCCCCTACTACTCGCACCGCTGGCCAGGCCATCCCTCCACTCGCACCCCGTTGTTATTCTGCGGTGACGGCAGCCTCACACCGCAGCCGAACCTGTGAACCCTCATACTCCTCTCCGCGTGGGCATCCACTATCGCGTCTTCCCCGGCTCCGTGTCATCCCCTTCCTAGGCCTCGCCGTCATCAACCGCCTTGGTGCTCTCGGCGCGGCATGGTCAATGGGGTCAACGACCGACTTCCATCGGAAGAGTACCGTACGTGGAGAGGCTGACAGCTGGGTCCACGGGCGTAGCAAGGAAGTGCCTCCTTATTACACAGAAAATAATGATTCCTCCACCTGACAACAGGGACCCACCGGACGGGCCACCGTATTTCACGAAAAAAACGTTTCCCCCCTGACTGTTGGGACCTACCAGCTACATCTTCGCACGCAAGGAAGTGCATCCATATTACGGGCAAAAAAATGATTCGCCCCCTGACTGCTGGGATGCACCAGCTACATCTTCGCACGCAAGGAAGTGCCTGACAGTCTGGACCCACCTGGTCGAAACATACATAGCATTGTCATTCTGGTCGCGAACGTGTACGTACATATGACCGATTTGTCTGCAGGCTGCAGCGATGAACCGTGGTCGTGTAAGGAAGGGCACGTGTCATAGTAGAGGTGTGCACGTGTCGTAGTAGAGGCGCGCACATAGCATGTACATGTACGTACAATAGCTAGGGTGCAAGAAATAAAATACGGCCACGTACGTACATACGGGCGGGGTCTCGAGCGCGTACTCACGCATATATATATACGGATGGCCAGGGCTTGTGTACATGGAGAGGCAACGGGCGGCAGCAACGGCCTCCTGTTCATCAGGCAGCGAACTGGCTGGGTCGGAACGGAGAAACAACGTCCTGTTCATTGGGAGGCAATCGACTGGGTCGGAATACATCGTGTTCATCGGGAGTCAACCGGCTTGGATGGAACAATCGATGGAAACAAGGTCTGGCATACCGCAAAATTGAGGAAACGGCCTTGTGTTCGACTGGCTATGGTTGAAACGGGATCCTGTTCATCAGGAGGGGTCTGGCATACCGCAAAATGGAGGAAACGAACTTCTGTTGGACCTCCTACAGTCGAAATGGGGTCCTGTTGATCGGGAGGGGTGTGACGTATAGCAAAATGGAGGAAACGGACTTGTGTTGGAGCGCTACGGTCGAAACGGGGGTCCTGTTCATCAGGAGGGGTGTGGCCTACCGCAAAATGGGATTCCACAGGATACTGTTCATCTCCACCGTCGACCTCCTCCGCCTCCACGGGCTACTGTACATCCACCATCGACCTCCTCCAGCCTCCACCTACGACTATTCATCCACGGGCTCCTGTTCATCCAGCCCCCACCATGCGCTCCTCCACCGGCTACTGTTCAACTAGCCCTCTCCATGGGGTCCTGTTCAACCACCCCTCCACGGGCTACTATTCATCCAGCCCTCCACCGGCTACTATTCAACCAACCCTCCACCGGCTACTGTTCAACCTTTCCTCCACGGGGACCTGTTCATCCAGCCCTCCACGGGGTCCTATTCATCCACGCCCAATCGGCTCGATCGATCAGGGTACTGTTCATCCAGCGGCAACACAGCCCTCCACTGGCTACTGTTCAACCAGCCCTCCACAGGCTACTATTCAACCTTCCCTCCATGGGGTCGTGTTCATCCAGCCCTCCACGGGTCCTGTTCATCCAGCCATCCACGGGTCCTGTTCATCCACCCCCAACCGGCTCGATCGATTGGGGTCCTGTTCGTCCAGCAGCAACACCACAGGGTCATGTTCCCACCGGGTACTATTCATCCACCCCCCCCCCAAGAACGCTCATTGTTCATCAAGGGAGGCAGTGATACGTCTCCAATGTATCTATAATTTTTGATTGTTCCATGCTATTATATTACCTCTTTTGGATGTTTATGGGCTTTATTTTATACATTATTATCATTTTTGGGACTAACCTACTAACCGGAGGCCCAGCCCGTATTGCTGTTTTTTTTGCCAATTTCAGTATTTCGAAGAAAAGGAATATCAAACGGGGTCCAATGGAATGAAACCTTCGGGAGCGTTATTTTTGGAACAAATCTGATCCGGAGAGCCTGGAGTGCAAGTCAAGAAAGCTCCGAGGGCCCCACGAGATAGGAGGGCGCTCCCCCTCGTGTAGGGCGCGCCCCCTGTCTCGTGGGCCCCTCGGGCGTCCACCGACATACTTCTTCCTCCTATATATGTCCATGGACCCCGAAAACATCCAGGAGCACCACGAAACACAATTTCCACCGTCGTAACCTTCTGTATCCGCGAGATCCCATCTTGGAGCCTTCGCCGGCACTCTGCCGGAGGGGGAATCGACCATGGAGGGCTTCTACATCAACACCATAGCCTCTCCGATGAGTTGTGAGTAGTTTACCACAGACCTACGGGTCCATAGTTATTAGCTAGATGGCTTCTTCTCTCTTTTTGGATCTCAATACAATGTTCTCCCCCTCTCTTGTGGAGATCTATTCGATGTAATCTCTTTTTGCAGTGTATTTGTCGAGATCCGATGAATTGTGGGTTTATGATCAAGTTTATCTATGAATAATATTGGAATCTTCTCTGAATTCTTTTATGTATGATTAAGTTATCTTTGCAAGTCTCTTCAAATTATCAGTTTGGTTTGGCCTATTAGATTGATCTTTCTTGCATTGGGAGAAGTATTTAGCTTTGGGTTCAATCTTGCGGTGATCTTACCCAGTGACAGAAAGGGTTGCAAGACACGTATTGTATTGTTGCCATCGAGGATAACAAGATGGGGTTTATATCATATTGCATGTGTTTATCCCTCTACATCATGTCATCTTGCTTAAGGCGTTACTCTGTTCTTATGAACTTAATACTCTAGATGCAAGCAGGAGTCGGTCCATGTGTGGTGTAATAGTAGTAGATACAGGCAGGAGTCGGTCTACTTGTTATGGACGTGATGCCTATATACATGATCATGCCTAGATAACATCATAATTATTCACTTTTCTATCAATTGCTCGACAGTAATTTGTTCACCCACCATAATACTTATGCTCTCGAGAGAAGCCTCTAGTGAAACCTATGGCCCCCGGGTCTATCTTTTATCATATTTTCTTTCAATCTACTTTTATATGCATCTTTACTTTTCTACATCTATATCACAAAAATACCAAAAATATATTTATCTTATCATACTATCTCTATCAGATCTCACTTTCGTAAGTGACCGTGAAGGGATTGACAACCCCTTTATTACGTTGGTTGCGAGTTCTTAGTTTGTTTGTGTAGGTGCGTGGGACTTTTGAGGAGCCTCCTACTAGATTGATACCTTGGTTCTCAAAACTGAGGGAAATACTTACGCTACACTTTGCTGCATCACCCTCTCCTCTTCGGGGAAAACCAACGCTAGCTCAAGACGTAGCAATAAGGATTTCTGGCGCCGTTGCCGGGGAGGTCTTCGCTCAAGTTAAGAGATACCAAGTACCCATCACAAACCCATCTCCCTTGCATTTACATTATTTGCTTCTCGTTTTCCTCTCACCCACTTCACCCTTGCCATTTTATTCGCCCTTTCTTTCCCAATCTCCTCCTCTCTTTTCGTTTGCCGTTTTTCTCTTTGCTTGTGCGTTGGATTACTTGTTGCCATGGCACAAGATAATACCAAGTTGTATGACTTCTCAAATACCAATAATAATGATTTCCTTAGTACTCCGATTGCTCCTCTTAATGATGTTGAGTCTTGTGAAATCAATGCTGCTTTGCTGAATCTTGTTATGAAAGATCAATTCGCCGGCCTTCCTAGTGAAGATGTCGCTACTCATCTAAACAATTTTGTTGATTTGTGTGATATGCAAAAGAAGAAAGATACGGATAACAATATTGTCAAATTGAAGTTATTTCCGTTTTCACTTAGAGATCGTGCTAAAATTTGGTTTTCATCTTTGCCCAAAAATAGTATTGATTCTTTGAACAAGTGCAAAGATGTTTTTCTCTCTAAGTATTTTCCTCCCGCTAAGATCATCACTCTTAGGAACGATATTATGAATTTCAAACAACTTGATCATGAGCATGTTGCCCAATCTTGGGAAAGAATGAAATTGATGCTTCGCAATTGCCCTACTCATGGTTTGAATTTACGGATGATCATACAAAATTTTTATGCCGGTTTGAACTTTGCCTCTAGCAATCTCTTAGATTCGGCCGCGGGAGGCACGTTTATGGAAATTATGTTAGGAGATGCTACAAAATTGCTTGATAATATTATGGCTAATTATTCTCAATGGCACACCGAAAGATCTTCTAGTAAAAAAGTGCATGCTATAGAAGAAATCAATGTTTTGAGTGGAAAGATGGATGAACTTATGAAGATGTCTGCTACTAAAAATACTCCTCTTGATCCCAATGATATGCCTTGTCTTCCTTGATTAAGAATAATAATGAACCTATGGATGTGAATTTTGTTGGTAGGAATAGTTTTGGAAACAATGCTTATAGAGGAAATTTTAATACTAGACCATTCCCTAGTAATTCCTCTAATAATTATGGAAATTCCTACAGTAATTCTTATGGTAATTTTAATAAGATGCCCTCTAATTTTGAGAATAGTGTGAAAGAATTTATGATTTCTCAAAAGAATTTTAATGCTTTGCTTGAAGAAAAATTGCTCAAAGTTGATGATTTGGTTAGGAACATTGATAGACTTTCGCTTGATGTTAATTCTCTTAAACTTGGATCTTCTAGTCCTAAGCATGATATCAATGAGTCTCTCAAAGTAATGAGAATCTCCATTGACGAGTGCAAGGAAAGGACCGCTAGATTGCGTGCTAAAAAAGAAAGCTTTATAAAAGCGTGTTCTTCTAGTCTACATGAAAATAATGATGAGGATCTTAAAGTTATTGATGCGTCTCCGATTAGATCTATGTTTTGCAATATGAATTTTGATGATTATGGGAGTGATGATGAATCAACTTTGCCTAGAAGGCGTCCCAAAAATTCGGAATCTTTAGATCGTGATGTTAAATTTGGTAAAAGAGAGATTGGAGAATCTTCAACTTCTAATATTGAACCTACTATCTCGGACTTCAAGGAATTTGATTATGATAATTGCTCTTTAAAAGGTTGTATTTCCTTGTTGCAATCCGTTGTTAATTCTCCTCATGCTTATAGTCAAAATAAAGCTTTTACCAAACATATCATTGATGCCTTGTTGCAATCTTATGATGAAAAACTGAATTTGGAAGTTTCTATACCTAGAAAACTTAATGATGAGTAGGAACCTACTATAAAGATTAGAATTAAAAATTATGAGTGTTTTTCTTTGTGCGATTTGGGTGCTAGTGTTTCCACGATTCCAAAATTTTATGTGATATTCTAGGTTTAAATGATCTTGATGATTGCTCTTTAAATTTGCACCTTGCGGATTCCACCATTAAAAAGCCTATGGGAAGGATCAATGATGTTCTTATTGTTGCTAATAGAAATTTGGTGCCCTAGATTTTATCGTTCTTGATATAGATTGCAATCTTTCTTGCCCTATTATTCTTGGTAGACCTTTCCTTAGAATGATTGGTGCGATTATTGATATGAAGGAAGGGAACATTAGATTCCAATTTCCTTTAAAGAAAGGCATGGAGCACTTTCCAAGAAATAAAGTCAAATTACCTTATGAATCTATCATGCGTGCTACTTATGAATCAAGTGCCAAAGATGGCACCCGTTAGATCTATCCTTGCTTTTATGCCTAGCTAGGGGCATTAAACGATAGCGCTAGTTGGGAGGCAACCCAATTTTTCTTTATGTTTTTTGTTTTTGCTCCTGTTTAGGAATAAATCTTGCATCTACTCTCTGTTTAGATGAGTTTTTATCTTTTAATTAGTGTTTGTGCCAAGTAGAACCTATAGGATAAACTACGATGATAGTTGATTTGATTCTGATGAAAAACAGAAACTTTGCGCTCACGAGAAAACATTCAATAAATCACAGAAACGTGATTTTGCATTGATTCTTTTTTGCTTCTGATCAATAGACAAATTTTCCAGTACGTCCTATTTTGGTAGGAGTTTTAGAGTTCCAGAAGTTTGCGTTAGTTACAGATTGCTACAGACTGTTCTGTTTTTGACAGATTCTGTTTTTCGTGTCTTGTTTGCTTATTTCAATGCATCTATGGCTAGTAAATTAGTTTATAAAGCATAAGGAAGTTGGAATACAGTAGGTTTAACACCAAAATAAATAAAGAATGAGCTCATTGCAGTACCTTATGTGGTGGTTTTGTTTTCTTTCACTAACGGAGCTTATAAGATTTCTTGTTGAGTTTTGTGTTGTGAAGTTTTCATGTTTTGGGTAAAGCCTTTATGGACTATGGAATAAAGGGTGGCAAGAGCCTAAGCTTGGGGATGCCCATGGCACCCCAAGATATTCAAGAATAGCCAAAATCATAAGCTTGGGGATGCCCCAGGAAGGCATCCCCTCTTTCGTCTTTGTTCATTGGTAACTTTCCTTGGAACTATATTTTTATTCGCCACATGATATTTGTTTCACTTGGAGCGTCGTGTCTTATATTAGTCTTTTCTTTTTAGTTCACCACAATCATCCTTGCTGTATACACCTTTTGGGAGAAGCCTATTTGATTAGAATTTGCTAGAATACTCTATGTGCTTCACTTATATCTTTTGAGCTTGATATGTTTTGCTCTAGTGCTTCACTTATATCTTTTAGAGCACGATGGTGGTGTCTTAATTTTGAAGAAATTGCTAGTCTCTCATGCTTCACTTATATCATTTTGAGAGTCTTTTAGTACAGCATGGTATTTGCTATTGTTACAAAGTTGGTCCTAGAATGATGAGCATCCAAGTTGGGTATAATAAAAACTATCATAGGAAGTGAATTGGATGCTATGATCAACTTGATACTTGATAATTGTTTTGAGATATGGAGGTAGTAATATTGAAGTCATGATAGTTGGGTGATTATGGTTTTAAAGAATGCTTGTGTTGAAGTTTGTGATTCCCGTAGCATGCACGTATGGTGAACCGCTTTGTGATGAAGTTGGAGCACAATTTTATTTATTGATTGTCTTCCTTATGAGTGGCAGTCGGGGACGAGCGATGGTCTTTTCCTACCAACCTATCCCCCTAGCAGCATGCGCGTAGTGCTTTGGTTTTTGATGACTTCTAAATTTTTGCAACAAGTATATGAGTTCTTTTGATTAATGTTGAGTCCATGGATTATACGCACCCTTTCACCTTTCCACTATTGCTAGCCTCTTTTGTGCCGTGCAATTTTCGCCGGTACCATACACCCACCATACTCCTTCCTCAAAACAGCCACCATACCTACCTATTATGTCATTTCCATAGCCATTCCGAGATATATTGCCATGCAACTTTCCACCGTTCCGGTCATACGACACACATTACTTTTGTCATGTTGCTCTTTGCATGATCATGTAGTTGACATCGTATTTGTGGCAAAGCCACCTTCATAATTTTCATACATGTCACTCTTGTTTCATTGCATATCCTGGTACACCGCCGGAGGCATTCATATAGAGTCATATCTTGTTCTAGCTTTGAGTTGTAAATCCATAAAAGTGTGATGATCTTCATTATTAGAGCATTGTCCTCACGAGGAAAGGATGATGAAGGCTATGATTCCCCCACAAGTCGGGATGAGACTTCAGACTTTACAAAAAAAAAGAAAAAGAGAAAAAGGAAAAAAAGGGAGAAAGGCCCAAAAGAAAAAAAGGGAAAGAAAAAGGCCAAAGAAAGAAAAAGAAAAAAAGGAAGAGAAAAATAAGAAAAAAATAAAATGAGAGAAAAAGAGAGAAGGGACAATGCTACTATCTCTTTTTCCACACTTGTGCTTCAAAATAAGCACCATGATCTTCATGATAGAGAGTCTCATATGTTGTCACTTTCATATACTATTGGGAATTCTTCATTATAGAACTTGGCTTGTATATTCCAATGATGGGCTTCCTCAAAAGTGCCCTAGGTCTTCATGAGCAAGCGAGTTGGATGCACACCCACTTAGTTTCTTTTGTTGAGCTTTCATATATTTATAGCTCTAGTGCATCTGTTGCATGGCAATCTCTACTCAATCACATTGATATCTATTAATGGGCATCTCCATAGTCCGTTGATACGCCTAGTTGATGTGAGACTATCTTATCCTTTTTGTCTTCTCCACAACCACCATTCTATTCCACATATAGTGCTATGTCCATGGCTCATGCTCATGTATTGCGTGAAACTTGAAAGAGTTTGAGATTATTAAAGTATGAAACAATTGCTTGGATCATCATCGGGGTTGTGCATGATTAAATAATTTGTGTGATGAATATGAAGCATAGCCAGACTATATGATTTTGTAGGGATAACTTTCTTTAGCCATGTTATTTTGAGAAGACATGATTACCTTGATTAGTATGCTTGAAGTATTACTATTTCGTATGTCAATATGAACTTTTATTTTGTATTATTTGGATCTGAACATTCATGCCACAATGAAAGAAAATTACATTATGAATTATGCTAGATCGCATTCCACATCAAAAATTCTCTTTTTATCATTTACCTACTCAAGGACGAGCAGGAATTAAGCTTGGGGATGCTTGATACGTCTCCAATGTATCTATAATTTTTGATTGTTCCATGCTATTATATTACCTGTTTTGGATGTTTATGGCCTTTATTTTATACATTATTATCATTTTTGGGACTAACCTACTAACCGGAGGCCCAGCCCGTATTGCTGTTTTTTTGCCTATTTCAGTATTTCGAAGAAAAGGAATATCAAACGGAGTCCAAACGGAATGAAACCTTTGGGAGCGTTATTTTTGGAAGAAATCTGACCTGGAGAGCCTAGAGTGCAAGTCAAGAAAGCTCCGAGGGCCCCACGAGATAGGAGGGCGCCCCCCCCCCCCTGTAGGGCGCGCCCCCCTGTCTCGTGGGCCCCTCGGGCGTCCACCGATGTACTTCTTCCTCCTATATATGTCCACGGACCCCGAAAACACCCAGGAGCACCACGAAACACAATTTCCACCGCTGTAACCTTCTGTATCCGCGAGATCCCATCTTGGAGCCTTCGCCGGCACTCTGCCGGAGGGGGAATCGACCATGGAGGGCTTCTACATCAACACCATAGCCTCTCCGATGAGTTGTGAGTAGTTTACCATAGACCTACAGGTCCATAGTTGTTAGCTAGATGGCTTCTTATCTCTTTTTGGATCTCAATACAATGTTCTCCCCCCCTCTTGTGGAGATCTATTCGATGTAATCTCTTTTTGCGGTGTGTTTGTCGAGATCCGATGAATTGTGGGTTTATGATCAAGTTTATCTATGAATAATATTGGAATCTTCTCTGAATTCTTTTATGTATGATTAAGTTATCTTTGCAAGTCTCTTCGAATTATCAGTTTGGTTTGGCCTACTAGATTGATATTTCTTGCCATGGGAGAAGTGTTTAGCTTTGGGTTCAATCTTGCAGTGATCTTACCCAGTGACAGAAAGGGTTGCAAGACACGTATTGTATTGTTGCCATCGAGGATAACAAGATGGGGTTTATATCATATTGCATGTGTTTATCCCTCTACATCATGTCATCTTGCTTAAGGCGTTACTCTGTTCTTATGAACTTAATACTCTAGATGCAGGCAGGAGTCGGTCGATGTATGGAGTAATAGTAGTAGATGCAGGCAGGAGTCGGTCTACTTATTATGGACGTGATGCCTATATACATGATCATGCCTAGATAACATCATAATTATTCGCTTTTCTATCAATTGCTCGATAGTAATTTGTTCACCCACCGTAATACTTATGCTCTCGAGAGAAGCCTTTAGTGAAACCTATGGCCCCCGGGTCTATCTCTTATCATATTTGCTTCCAATCTACTTTTATTTGCATCTTTACTTTTCTGCATCTATATCACAAAAATACCAAAAATATATTTATCTTATCATACTATCTCTATCAGATCTCACTTTCGTAAGTGACCGTGAAGGGATTGACAACCCCTTTATTGTGTTGGTTGCGAGTTCTCAGTTTGTTTGTGTAGGTGCATGGGACTTTTGAGGAGCCTCCTGCTGGATTGATACCTTGGTTCTCAAAACTGAGGGAAATACTTACGCTACACTTTGCTGCATCACCCTCTCCTCTTCGGGGAAAACCAACGCTAGCTCAAGACGTAGCAGGCAACATGTTCGATCGGCTTCCATTAGCAGTAGTAGCAAACGAAGGAATCGCTCGATCGGGTTCAGTAACGTGTAGCCTGCAGTGCAATCGCTCGGGTTCAGTAGGCGAGCACCTCGCTCAGGTTCAGTTAGACCCCAATGCCTTGCACCCACATGTGTGTACATGTACGAGAGAAACACAAAAACCTCAGTGCATCGCTTGCCCCCGACCACCCACTGTAACCGGGAACTCCCCAATATTTTCCTTGCCCACGCTTCTACCATGGTTTTTTCCGTCATGCACGACCCAAAGAATGTCATGCAGCTGCGTCTCCAGCCAGCCCAGGACGAAAATCCCA
The DNA here is from genome assembly GCF_018294505.1 of Triticum aestivum. Lineage (NCBI taxonomy): Eukaryota > Viridiplantae > Streptophyta > Magnoliopsida > Poales > Poaceae > Triticum > Triticum aestivum. The sequence goes on along the minus strand of NC_057795.1, from coordinate 418,000,690 downwards.
TTTTCTGTCATGATTTTTTGTCATAGAAGTAGGAGCCCACCACATTTATGATGATACTAGGTTTTGTCACAATTATCGTCATAGAAGTGTCATAAGTACGACAGAAAAAAATTCATTCGGCCTAAAATGTCACGGATGTGTCTTTTTTTGTAGTGTAGGCATGGGATCTCCATTCATCTAATGAGCTAAAATCAAATAACCTCTTTTCACCAGCAAGTTGAAATCATAATTGAGTTCTTTAATTGCCCAATATGCTTTATGTTCTAACTCAAGAGGCAAATGACAAGCTTTTCCATAAACCATTTTATATGGAGACATACCCATAGGATTTTTATATGATGTTCTATAAGCCCAAACTGCATCATCTAATTTCTTAGACCAATTCTTCTGGGACCTATTAACAGTCTTTTGTAAGATTAGTTTTATTTCTCTATTGCTAAGTTCAACTTGACCGCTAGACTTAGGATAACAAGGTAATGCAATTCTATGGTTAACATCATACTTAGCAAGCATTTTATGGAAAGCGCCATGAATAAAGTGTGAACCACCACCATTCACGAAATAGGGACTCCAAACCTTGGGAAAATAACTTCCTTAAGCATTTTAATAGAGGTTTTATGATCAACACTACTGGTTGGAATAGATTCTACCCACTTAGTAACATAATCAACAGCAACCAAAATATGTGTATACCCATTAGAGGAAGGAAAAGGTCCCATGAAATCAAATCCCCAAACATCAAATGGTTCAACAGCAAGTGAATAATTCATAGGCATTTCTTGACACTTACTGATATTACCTATTCTTTGGCATTCATCACAAGATGAGACAAACTTACGGGCATCTTTGAAGAGAGTAGGCCAATAAAAACCAGATTGCAATACCTTATGAGCGGTTCTGTATCCCACGTGATGTCCTCCATAAACTTCGGAGTGACATTTCCATATGATTTGTTCCTGTTCATGCTCAGGTACACAATGTCTAATAATACCATCTACTCCTTTATAAAGATGTGGGTCATCCCAAAAGTAATGTCTTAAATCATAGAAGAATTTTCTTTTGTTGGTATGTGAAGCTAGGTGGTATGTATTTAGCAACAATATAATTAGCATAGTCAGCATACCAAGGTGTACTATTAGAAACATTTATTGCAGCTAGTTGTTCATCATGAAATCTATCATTAATAGGTTGTGGGTCATCAAGAATATTTTCAAGCCTAGACTAGTTATCAGCTACGGGGTTCTCTGCCCCTTTTCTATCAGTAATATGCAAATTAAATTCTTGTAGCACAAGAACCCACCTAGTGAGTCTAGTTTTAGCATCTTTCTTTTCCATAAGATATTTTATAGCAGCATGATCGACGTGAACAGTCACTTTAGAATCAACAGTGTAAGATCTGAATTTATCACAAGCAAACACCACTTCTAAGAATTTGTTTTCAGTAGTAGCATAATTTCGTTGAGCACTATCTAGAGTTTTACTAGCATAATGAATAACATTCAGTTTCTTATCAACTCTTTGTCCTAGAACAGCACCAACAGCATAATCACTAGCGTCACACATAATCTCAAAAGGCAAGTTCCAATCAGGTGGTTGAACAAGAGGTGCAGTAATTAAATCTTTCTTTAGTGATTCAAAGGCTTCTAAACAATCATCATCAAACACAAAGGGAATATCCTTTTGCAAAAGATTCGTAAGAAGCCTAGAAATTTTAGAAAGGTCTTTGATAAACCTCCTATAGAAACCAGCATGACCAAGGAAACTATGTATACCTTTGATATCTTTAGGACATGGCATTTTCTCAATTGCATCAACCTTGGCTTTGTCCACCTCAATGCCTCTTTTAGAAATTTTATGGCCCAAAACAATACCTTCGTTAACCATAAAGTGGCACTTCTCCCAATTCAAGACAAGATTTGTTTGTTCACATCTCTGGAAAACTCGATCAAGATTGCTTAAACAATCATCAAAAGACTTCCCATAAACAGAAAAGTCATCCATGAAAACCTCAACAATCTTTTCAGAAAAATCAGAGAATATAGCAGTCATACATCTTCGAAAGGTAGCAGGTGCATTACATAAACTAAAAGGCATACATCTATAAGCAAAAGTTCCAAAAGGACAAGTAAAAGTGGTCTTTTCTTGATTAGGTTGTAAAACAGGTATTTGTGAAAAACCAAAATATCCATCAAGAAAGCCAAAATGTGTGTGCTTAGATAATCTTTCTAACATTTGGTCGATAAAAGGCAGAGGGTAATGATCTTTCTAGTTGCTTTGTTTAATTTTCTATAATCAGTTACCATCCTATAGCCTGTGACAATTCTTTGTGCAATGAGCTCATTCTTATCATTAGGAACAACAGTAATACCTCCCTTCTTAGGGACGCAATGAACATGACTTACCCATCAACTATCCGGTATAGGATAGATTATACCTGCTTCCAGAAGTTTCAATATTTCCATTCTTACCACTTCTTTCATTTTTAGATTTAACCGATGTTGGTGATCAACAACGGGTTTAGCATCAGGTTCCATATTAATCTTCTGCTGACAAAGAGTGGGACTAATGCCCTTAAGATCATCAAGAGTATATCCAATAGCAGCCCTATGCTTCCTTAGAACTTTCAATAGTCTTTCTTCTTCATGTTCTGAAAGGTTAGCACTAATAATAACAGTATATATCTTTTTCTCATCAAGATAAGCATATTTCAAAGTGCCTGGCAATTTTTTTAATTCAAACATAGGATCACAATTAGGTGGTGGAGGACCTCCCAGAATCAATAGGCAAATAGTGTTTAAGAAGTGGTTATTGTTCAAAAAATATTCTATCAATTTCATTTCTTTCATGCATATGCAAATCATTTTCATGGTCTAGCAAGTATTGTTACAAAGGATCAGTAGGAGGCACAGCAATAGAAGCAAGACCAATAATTTCATCCTTACTAGGAAACTCTTTCTTATGAGGTTGTCTACTAAATTTGGAAAAATTAAATTCATGAGATTCATCACCAAAACTAACACCGACAGTTTGTTTCTCACAATCTATTTTGGCATTGACGGTGTTCAAGAAAGGTCTACCAAAAATAATTGGACAAAGTCATCTTGTGGGGAGCTAAGAACAAGAAAATCAGCAGGGTATTTTATTTTTCCACACAAGACTTCATCATCTCTAAGAATCCCAATTCGCGATATAGTATCTCTATTAGCAAGTCTAATAGTGACATCTATGCCTTCTATTTCAGCACGTGCTATTTCACCCTTAATTTCTTGATATAAGGAAAAAGGAATAGCACTCACACTAGCACATAGGTCACATAACCCATGATAACAGTGATCTCCTATCTTAACTGAGAGAATAGGCATGCCAACAACTGGTCTATGTTTATATTTTCCTTCAGGTTTGGAAATTCTAGAAGCTTCATCACAGAAGTAAATAACATGCCCATCAATATTATCAACTAAGAGATGTTTAACAATAGCAACACTAGGTTGAACTATGATTTGTTCACATGGTTTGGGTGTTCTAACATAACTTTTGTTAACCACAATTGAAGCTTTAGCATGTTCCTTCATCCTAACAGGGAAAGGTGGGTTTTCAATATAAGCAGTGGGAACAACTGGATCAACATTGTAAATGATAGTTTCTTCTTTAGCTTTTATTGGTTCTTTAACTTCTTCTTTAATAGATGGGTGATATTTAAACCACTTCTCCTTAGGGAGATCAACAAGAGTAGCAAAAGATTCTGTGACAGCCTGGTTTTTGCCCTCTCTTCTTTCCCTGATTCTCAGTTGATTTGGAATTGATTTTTGGAGTTTTGAATCTTTTCATATGGACTTAAACACTTGGGTACCCCTTGGCTTTCACCCAAGTGCATCATTTCCCTATCTAAACCACCATTCCCTCTCTGGTTCTACCCAAAAAGATATTGGGAATATTTTTATTTAAAGAAAAATATTCATTTCCCTCTCTTAAACCCTAGCTAGCTCAATGTGCTCCAAAGCAACCCCAATTTTTATGGCCCATAAAAATCTGAGAAAAATCCCAATTATTCTTTGAACCCTAGGGCACCTTTCTGAGCAAAAATATTTCATCACTTTTTGGAATATTTTGGCTACAGAAAATATTTTCTGTTCTGAGCAGAAATGGTAGTTTCTACAGCAACTACTATTTTACTTGCTCTTCCGTGGCTGGTCTTTCTTGTGTTTCATCACCTTAGTAAATGGTTGCTAACCTCCAAAGCCCAGCCCCCAACTCACAGTAGATTGACCTCAGTAAACTCTCGAAGTTACTGTCCAGGAACTTATGTGGCGTGTGAAATCTTTTCTACTGCACCTAAGACCAAACCCAAGCATGGTAACATTCAAAACTACCACGGACAACACACCAGACATGAAGTTTGTGCTTAGGTCGGCCTGAGGTCATAGTTCACGCGGTGACCGCGTTCGTCCAGGTGTGCTGGCATGCAGCCGACGCGCTCTGAGTGCCGCCCGAGCCTCTGTTTCGCGCGTGCTCGCTGCCTCGCCTGCCTGAGCGTGCCAAACCGCGCCACCATCATCGTCCGAACACCCTTAACTCCCCTCTAGCACTTGCCGATGCTGGGGCTCGCCACATCGGGCACGGGCGCGGTCCGGCCAACATAACAGTGTGGTGCGCACTGTGCTCGTCGCCTTCCTCTTGCCCCTATGCTCGTCCCCGTTCGCCCACAGTTCCCGCGTGAGCTGCGTCTTCTTCTCCCCCTCTCTCTGACGCCGTTCATCACCGGGCGCCGTGGCCAGGTGTCCACCGGCGGAGCCCAAACCCTCCTCGACGCTTGGTTATAAATAGAGCCATCCCCAGCCTCCTCGAGCACCAACCACCTCTCCCACACACTCCACGATCGCGTAGATAGCCGTAGCCCGGCCGGGCAGGCCGTGGGCCGCCGTACCCGAGCTCGAGCTCGCCAGCGATCCCTCCCAGGCCAGGGCAACCCTTCAAGGTCCTCCGCCACTCTCCGGCGGTGCTGTTACGCCTAGTTGGAGCCCCTGGAGTCGTCTTCATCTCTGGCGACCTCCGCTGAGGGAGTCCTGGACTAGGGGGTGTCCGGTAGCCAAACTATCATCATCAGCCGGACTCCAAGACTATGAAGATACAAGATTGAAGACTTCATCCCGTGTCCGTATGGGACTTTCCTTGGCGTGGAAGGCAAGCTTTGCGATACGGATATGTAGATCTCCTATCATTGTAACCGACTCTGTGTAACCTAGCCCTCTCCGGTGTCTATATAAACCGGATGGTTTTAGTCCGTAGGACAAACAACAATCATACCATAGGCTAGCTTCTAGGGTTTAGCCTCCTTGATCTCGTGGTAGATCTACTCTTGTAATACCCACATCATCAATATTAATCAAGCAGGATGTAGGGTTTTACCTCCATCAAGAGGGCCCGAACCTAGGTAAAACATCGTGTCCCTTGTCTCCTGTTACCATCTGCCTAGACGCATAGTTCGGGGTCCCCTACCCGAGATCCGCCGGTTTTGACACCGACATTGGTGCTTTCATTGAGAGTTCCTATGTGCCGTCGCAATCAGGAGGGATGCCTTTTCCTGTCTTTAAAGACGGCGCCGTCGCCAAGGGAGCTTTGGCCACCGGCCAAACTATCCGGCTAGGTGGTTTTCTTATGACCGCCTGTTCGGCCACCGCTCCAACAATGACCTCTCAGGTCATCAAAAGCGATCTTCACGTCAACTCGGAATTCGCCGAGCAGCTAGATCCGATGGAGCTCTCCTCCGTAAATGAGCTCTTGGATCACATCGCCGCCCTGGGAGTCACTACAGACTACGATCAGATTGGGCTTAAAACCGATCTGAGAGAAATTAACTCTCCCCAGGCTACCCACCACGTTGTTGTGGTAGAGGAACAACGCGGCGACTCTTCTTCTATGTTAAAGACCAGTTATGTCCGGATTCCCGATCCCTCCATGCCGGATTCCCATGGAGGGACAGACGTCAATCAAGTACTGAACCTAAAGTCAGGCATCGGACCAGATTTGTTGGATAACATCCAGCAATCCAAGCTTCCAAATCCGGAAACTTCTCGGCCTTTGAGCCTCAGATTGGGCGGGGTTCCGAATTTAATTCCGCCCGCCACCCAAACATAAGCGATCTATCTCAAATACGGCAAGAGCCCGATGAAACAGTACATCATTACTGGGCCAGATTCCTCCTAGTTATGGACAGGATAAAGGACTGCCATGAGGAAAGCGCAATCTCAATTTTCTGCAACAATTGCACGGACAAGGGAATCATGAAGGCCATGAGTCGTCGCGAAGTTACACGCTTCGCCGACCTGGCGACCATAGTACAAAAATACTGTGCGATGGAGAGTGCCTGGAAAACCGAAACAAGGTTTTGGGACAATCCAGCCCTGAACATAACCCTAGTTCGAAATAAAAGGGTGCGTCATACTCAAGCACCTGGGTCAAAAACCAAAAAGCAAAAAACCCCTAAAGGGCACGGAACCGTACTGGAGGGATGGCTCAACGTACCCTGTAAAATCCATAGTACAGAGGGCGCCACTCCAACACACAGCCTTCGAGCATGTTGGATACTACGGCAGGTGGCCAAAAGTGGCGAAGGTTTTCTAGCCCCAGGTAACCAGCCCAACAGTACCAGTACGGTATTAACAGTCTTCGAGACTTTCGCATCAAATAATATGCGGAAACGAACAATCTGCAGCCTTGCCGAAGTCTACCAAGTACCAACAACAAATCCATGGAGCGACACGGCTATCACCTTCAATGCCAGCGATGAACCTAAATTCCGAACAGCACGATCACCAGCCGCATTGGTCCTTAGTCCGATAGTGGACGGCTTTCGTCTTACCAAGGTACTCATGGATGGCGGCAGCGGATTAAACCTCATCTACGAGGAAACCCTCCAAAAAATGGAAATTGACTGGAGCCGCATTGAGCGAAGCAGCACAACCTTTAGAGGAATAATCCCTAGTCGGGAAGTACGCTGCACAGGAAAAATCACACTAGATGTAGTGTTCAGCTCACCGGACAGTTACAGGTCCGAGGAGGTCACGTTCCAAGTGGCCCCGTTCGACAGCGGATATCACGCCTTGTTAGGGCGAGAGGCATTCACAATTTTCCAAGCTATACCCCATTACGGGTACATGAAGCTTAAAATGCCCGGGCCCAATGGAATCATCACTCTTGTCAGTGATCCAGATATAGCACTCCACGCTGAAAATAAGACAGCCGCACTAGCCCTAGAGGCACTATCCGAAGCCCTAGCGGCAGAGGAACTCACTGCGCTGCGCTCCATGGTGGATAGGGACGATGTGATACTCGATAAGAGATCTAAGTCCACCTCTTTTAAACTAGCAGACGAAATAGTCAAATTCCAGGTTCATCCAACGGACCCCACAAAGACGGCCTCCATTGGGGCACAATTAAACACTGATGTAGAAGCTGCACTACGAGAATTCCTTCGGGAAAATTGGGACATTTTTTCCTGGCACCCTTCAGATATGTCAGGAATCCCACGCAGGCTAGCAGAACACAGTCTAAATATCTTAAAAGGATTCAAGCTAGTCAAACAAGCTCTTCGGCGATTTTCCGAACCCAAAAGACAGGCAATGGGAGAGGAGCTAGCCAAACTCTTAGAAGTCGGATTCATCAGAGACATAAAACATCCGGACTGGCTAGCAAACCTGGTAATGGTACCAAAAAAGGACAAATCCTGGCGCCTTTGTGTCGATTTGAAAGACCTTAACAAGGCCTGTCCAAAGGATCCTTTCCCCCTCCCCCGCATCGACCAAATCATCGATGCTACCGCAGGGCACGATTCATTGTGCTTCCTCGACGCATACTCCGGATACCATCAAATCAAGATGGCGGAGAAAGACCAGGCCGCAACGGCATTCATTACTCCATATGTACCATTCTGCTTCAACACAATGCCCTTCGCACTCACTGTGCCCACGACGGCTTACCTGTACGGCCCAGAGACGGCGGCACCCGCCCGTCAGCGGGGGTACAGAAGACGGCGAGAGCGCCACAAAGACGGACCCGTGGGAGTCGGCCCCCTGGAGTCGGCCGGCCCCTCCCACGGGCCCCGCACGCCATTAACCAGACAAGACGGGGAATGGCACAGTGATCGCCCGTCAGGCGGCGGCACTGTTGCCACGACCCCATGACCAAGCCAACGTCATTAGAGGCACGGCTATAGTACCAGGCCTGTCGGCGGGGCCCGCCAGTCGGCAGGCCCCAGCAGTCGGCGGAGAAGACGGCGGCCTAAGAGACAGACGGCTGGGACCCACGCCCAGCTGGATTACCATTGTATCTCTGAGGGGCGGGCCTATATAAGCCCCCCAGGGCACCCATGCATGGGGGATCGCTCCTATTAGACTAGACCAGATCATATAGGAAGGAGGGAGCTAGCCTCACCTTCTCCTACCTCCAGAAAACAGCTCAAGGAGCAACCTTGTACTCACTTTGCCGTAGTGATCATGCGGAGACCCCACAGAGCGGCAGTAGGGGTGTTATCTCCACGGAGAGCCCTGAAGCTGGGTAAGATTCGACGGCGTGCATGCCTACGCCTCATCCCGTTTCCAGGCACCGGCGACGTTCTACTCGCCCCCACCATGATAAGCCATCCTTTGGCATATGTCGCATCCAACCCCCGACATTTGGCGCCCACCGTGAGGCATGGTGCAGCGCCGTCCGGAGACCTGCTCTGGACGGAAACCCTCTTCCTCCCCAGCGAGCGTAGCCAGCCCGGCACGCCCGATGGCGCTTGGCCCAACGCGCTGCAAAGCATCGACGACGCCTGCGCAGTGAGCGGCCTTGCCGATCTTCTCGACGAGGCTCACATCTCCGACGAGCCCGCATCCGATGCGGGCACAGGCTGCCCCGTGCGCTATCTCGTCAGCCTCCTCGACCAACTCCACGTCTCCGGCGAGCCTACCATGGACTTGGAGTCGGTCGGCTCCACCGACCCGATGCTTGTTGATCCCGACACCGCATCGCTCGACGCCTTCCCCTCCGACGTGATCGTCTTTGATGATCCTCTCCCACGAGCCGACAGTGGCGGCAGCACCATCACCGAAGTGCTCGTCATCAGCCGCGGCGCCGCCTCCGATGAGAACGCCCGCGACGCCCTGCAGGCCACTTTGCATGATCTGTCCGTCCCCATCCCGGCGGACGCTGACGCCGAAGCGCTGGAGGCACGCCGCCTTGCCCTCCTTGCGGAGGGCCAGAAGATCGCCACCATGAGACGCCTCACGGAGGCCCACCAGCGTGAAGTCAACCGCGCCGCCTTCGGCATGCCACCTCCAGAAGGGCCAAGCCGAGTCGGCATCGTCAAGAAACGCGGCGCGGCCATCGCCAGCATGCTAGGAGTAGACCGCCCGGTCTACGCCACGCCCCTCGAGAACCTACGCGCCGCCCAGTTGATCGTTGATGAGCTAAACAGACTGGGGGCCGACGAGCTCCCCTACATGACCAGACGCATCCAGCAGCTAATCGATGCGGCCGCAACCCGGCATGAAGCCGACGTCCGAGCTGGAAGCCCCCCTCGCCGAGAGCACGGCGTGACGTCGCGTATGCCGACTGCACGCCGTGCCCGTGCAAGACAAGAGAAGGAGCCGGCTGCTAGCCGCAGCCGACTCGTATTACCATCGAGCGCGACGCAGAAGGCCGCCCTCGAGAAGTGGAGCGACGAGGCGACCTGCCGCCTCCTCCGCCTCGCAGGGAAAGATATCCTACCCCGCCGCCTATCGAGCATCCGACTCTCAGCAGCCGACTTGGTCACCGCGAAGGAGTCGGCGAGAATGATGCCCGCCATCGGATCGACCGCCTAGCGCAATCCCTGGCCCTGGAAGAAGAAGATGATGTCGGCCCGCCGTGTTTTGGCCCCCGCATCCGCGACGAGCCCTTTCCCAAAGGGTTCTCGCTCCCAAGAGACACGCCCAAGTACAACGGCTCCGTGAAGCCGAAAGACTGGTTGATCGACTACTCCACCGCCGTTCGCATAGCGAATGGCAATCGACGCGTTGCCGTGAAATATGTCCCCCTGATGCTCCAAGGCACGGCGCGCACCTGGCTCAACAGCCTCAAGCCTTCAGCATCAACAGCTGGCTAGACTTCACCGAAGCCTTCATACGCAACTTCACCAGCACATACAAGCGGGCTCCCAAGCCCCGACGGCTCTCCTTGTGCGTACAAGGGCCCAGCGAATCGACCCGCGACTACCTCACGCGTTGGGCCGAGCTCCGCAACTCTTGCGAAGGAGTGCACGAGGTCCAGGCCATAGAGTACTTCACCGCCGGGTGCCGCGAAGGCACTCTCCTCAAGCACCGACTCCTCTGCAACGAGCCGGTAACCCTTGACGAGCTACTGGTCATCGCGGACAAGTATGCCATGGCCGACTCCTCAATGAAGACCGAGCTCCGGGTAGACGCCTCCGGAAAAGTATTGACGCCGGCTCCCAAGACGCCGGCTAGAGAATCAAGCCGGCGCCCGTATCAGAATGATCGCAAGCGTAAAGCCCCTTAGCCGGCTTCCAGCAGTCGGCAAGTGGCCACGATCGAAGAAGAGCAGCCTGAGGGACAGCCGGCTCCGAAGAAACAGAAGGGCGGCAGGCCGGCTTGGCAGCCGGCTTTCTCCTACGAGCAGACTCTAGATGGTCCCTGCAAGTTCCACAGCAGCGCCAAGCCGTCGAACCACACCACCCAGAAATGCCACTGGCTCACCCGAATCGCCAAGGGAGACGGCCTCCTGCCTCCCCCGCCTGCTGGGCCGCCGCCTCCACCGCCGCCCCAGCAGCCGGCTGTCAGGCCAGTCGGCGCGATACAAGACGAGTACCCAGAAGAGCACGGAGCCTATGTAGTGTTCACCAGTGTGGCTGACGATCGGCGCAGCCGGCGGCAGCAGCAGCAAGAGGTGAACGCGGTAGCATCAAGTACTCCAGAGTTTATGCACTGGTCCGAGAAGCCTATCAGTTGGAGCAGAGCTGATCACCCAGAGGTGATGCCAAGTCCGGGCTCCTACGCCCTGGTCTTATGTGCCACTTTTGCCACAGATAGACGGGCCACTCGCTTCTCACGAGTGCTGATAGATTGAGGCAGTATCATCAACATTCTGTACAAGGATACCATGGAGAAGTTAGGAATCAAGCAAAGACAGCTTCAGAGCAGCCGGACTGTGTTCCACGGCATTGTTCCTGGCCTTTCCTGCTCACCAATCGGCAAGATCCTGTTAGACGTCCTCTTTGGGGACAAAGATCATTTCCGCCGAGAGCCAGTTTGGTTTGAAGTGGTGGACCTCGAAAGCCCGTACCATGCGCTGCTTGGCCGACCTGCTTTGGCCAAGTTCATGGCGGTCCCCCACTACGCCTACCTCAAGATGAAGATGCCGAGTTCCAAGGGAATTCTGACCATAGCCGGCGACTACAGAAAGTCGTTCACTTGTGCGGCCGAAAGCAGTCGGCTAGCCAAGTCCCTGTTGATCGCGGCCAAGAGGCGGCTTCTTGACCGGGTTATGGCAATGGCCGGCAAGCAACCCGAGATGTCGCCCGACCCCAAGGAGTCTGAAGCTGAAGGTTTGTTCAAGCCGGCCAAAGAGACAAAGAAGATACCCTTGGACCCGGAGCACCCAGAGAGGTACGTTGTCATAGGTGCAAACCTTGACAACAAATAGGAAGGCGAGCTCATCGATTTCCTCCGTGAGAATCGAGACATCTTCGCATGGTCCCCTAAAGACATGCCAGGTGTACCGACGGAATTCGCCGAGCACAAGTTACATGTCCGATCTGATGTGAAGCTCGTCAGGCAGCCCTTGCGCCGCCTGTCAGAAGAGAAGAGAAGAGTTGTTGGAGAAGAGATAGCCCGGCTCCTGGCAGACGGCTTCATTATGGAAGTGTTTTTCTCAGAATGGTTAGCAAACCCGGTCCTGGTGCTGAAGAAGAACAAGCAGTGGCGGATGTGTATTGACTACACAAGCCTCAATAAAGCTTGCCCCAAGGACCCATTCGCTCTGCCAAGAATTGATCGGGTGATAGACTCCACAGCCGGATGCGAGCTATTGAGCTTCTTAGATGCATATTCAGGATATCACCAGATCAAGCTGAACCCGGCTGATAGACTGAAAACCGCCTTCATCACGCCGTTTGGAGCCTTCTGCTACCTGACCATAGCGTTCGGCTTGAGGAATGCCGGCGCCACCTTTCAGCGTTGCATGCAGAAGTGCCTCCTCAAGCAACTCGGCAGAAATGCCCACGTCTACGTAGACGATGTGGTGGTGAAGACAGAAAAGCGTGGAACACTGCTGGAAGACCTCAAGGAAACCTTTGAGAACCTGCGCCGATTCCAAATCAAGCTCAACCCTGAGAAGTGCGTCTTCGGAGTACCAGCCGGCCAACTCCTCGGCTTTCTGGTCTCTGAACGCGGCATAGAGTGCAACCCTGTCAAAATCAAGGCCATCGAGAGGATCAAGGTACCCAGCCGACTGCTAGATGTGCGAAAGTTCACCGGCTGCTTGGCGTCCATCAGCCGATTCATCAGTCGGCTAGGCGAGAAGGCTCTCCCTTTATACCAGCTCATGAAGAAGACAACCTTTTTCGAGTGGAATCCCAAGGCGGACGAAGCTTTTATCCAATTAAAGAAAATGTTGACTACTCCCCCTGTGCTGGCGGCACCGACTCCCAAAGAGCCCATGCTCTTGTACATTGCCACCACCAGCCGGGTAGTCAGCACAGTCATTGTAGTCGAGCGCAAGGAGGAAGGCAAGGCGCTACCTGTCTAGAGACCGGTATATTACCTGAGTGAAGTACTGTCGACCTCCAAGCAGAACTACCCCCACTACCAGAAGATGTACTACGGCGTGCACTTTGCCGCCAAGAAGCTGAAGCCTTACTTTCAGGAGCATCCAATCACTGTGGTTTGCACAACCCCACTAGCCGAGATCATCGGAAGCCGAGATGCTTCTGGCCGAGTGGCCAAATGGGCCATTGAGCTGGCTCCCTACACCATCGACTACCAGCCCCGCACCTCCATCAAGTCACAAGCACTGGCCGACTTCCTTGTCGACTGGGCCGAGACCCAGTACCTGCCGCCAGCGCCCGACTCCACCCATTGGCGGATGCATTTCGACGGCTCCAAGATGCGCACCGGCTTGGGAGCCGGTGTTGTCCTCACTTCCCCCAAAGGCGACAAGCTCAGATATGCGCTGCAAATCCACTTCGCCGCCTCCAACAACTTTGCTGAATATGAGGCGCTCATTCACGGGCTCCGGCTTGCCAAAGAACTCGGCATTCGCCAGATCCTGTCTTATGGCGACTCCGATTTGGTGGTCCAGCAGTCATCTAGCGACTGGGACGCCAAGGATGCAAACATGGCGAGCTACCGGTTCCTTGTACAGCAACTCAGCGGATATTTTGAGGGGTGCGAGTTCCTTCACGTGCCAAGAAATGACAACAACCAAGCAGACGCCCTAGCATGAATCGGCTCCACCCGTCAAGCAATACCATCTGGGTCGCCCTTCGGCGCCACCTCAAGCCGTCTGTCAAGCCTTCACCAGAATCAGACTCCATCTTTGTGCCGGCTCCCCCCAAAGAAGTCGGATCCGACTCAAGAGCCCCAGCAGTCGGCACAAGAATTCCTGCGAACGACTCCAAGAACGCCGCAGTCGAAGCCGGCCCGGGGACTACGGCGACCAGTCCGAAGACTCCAGAACTCGGCCCGGGGACTGCGCCAGTCGGCCCGGGGACTTCATCAATCCAGCAAGCGGCCGCAGACTCCAGCCCGCCGCCTCCCAGCCCAGTCGCCCTCGTCCAAGTCACAGTACTAACGGTTGAAGAAATAGCAGCGCCCTCATGGGCCCAGCCCATCCTCAAGTTTCTAGTGAGCAAAGAGCTGCCAACTGATGAAATCCTGGCTCAGCAAGTACAACGCCGAGCGGCAGCTTACACCATAGTCAACAAAGAGCTCGTCAGGCGCAGCGTTACTGGTGTCTACCAGCGTTGCGTCGAGCCAGAGCAAGGCCAAGCAATTCTCAAAGACATCCATCAAGGCGAGTGCGGCCACCATGCGGCTTCAAGAGCACTCGTCGCCAAAGCCTTCCGGCACGGTTTCTTCTGGCCAACCGCCTTGGAAGAGGCCAAAGAATTGGTCCAAAAGTGCAAAGGGTGCCAGAAGTTCTGCTCCAAGCCACATCAGTCGGCTTCCGCACTCAAGACTATCCCCATTGCCTGGCCCTTTGCGGTTTGGGGCCTGGACATGGTGGGACCATTCAAAACAGCACGAGGCGGCCTAACTCACTTACTTGTCGCGGTGGACAAGTTCACCAAGTGGATAGAAGTAAAGCCCATCAAGAAGTGGAATGGTCCGACTGCAGTGACTTTCATCGCCGACATCATGACTCGGTACGGCATACCACACAGCATCATCACCGACAATGGCACGAATTTCACCAAAGGTGCCTTGGCCCGTTTCTGCGCGATACAGGGCATCTGACTGGACTTAGTGTTCGTTGCCCATTCGTAGTCAAACGGCCAGGTAGAGCGAGAAAACGGCCTCATCCTGTCCGGCATCAAGCCTCGGCTAGTCGAACCACTGGAATGTTCGGCCGGCTGTTGGCTTGACGAGTTGCCAGCCGTCCTCTAGAGTCTGCGCACAACTCCAAACAAGTCAACTGGCTTCACACCTTTCTTCCTCGTCTACGGTGCCGAAGCCGTCATCCCGACGGACATAGAGTTCGACTCCCCGCGAGTCACCATGTACACCGAGGAGGAGGCAGAAGAAGCACGTCAAGACGGTGTCGATCTGCTGGAAGAGGGCCGGCTGTTGGCGCTCAGCCGGTCCAGCATCTACCAGCAAAGCCTGCGCCGATACTACAACAGGAAGGTCAGGCCGAGATCTTTCCAAGAGGGCGACCTTGTGCTCCGACTGATCCAGCGAAAAGCCGGCCAGCACAAGCTGTCGGCACGTTGGGAAGGCCCCTTCATTATCAACAAAGTGCTAGGCAACGACTCCTACTACCTGATCGACGCTCAGAAGCCCCGAGCACGCAAGAGGGACGACTCCGGCAAAGAGACGAGCGCCCATGGAATGCAAATCTTCTCCGAAGATTTTGCAGTTGATGCAGTATGTATCACGCTACCCTTTGTATTAAAGTACCAAGACTTCGGGCCCCCCGAGACGAGCTCGGGGACTGCCCTTTTTGTTATCTGTATGATAAGAATTATGCCTACGAGTATAGTACTCTTTTGTTATGACCGCTTGGCACCAGGCTCGACTAGTCGGCCCGGGGACTCGCCGCCTCGCGCTATGAAATGCTTCCCGCAGTCGGACAAGTAGTGTGTGGTGCCTAAGCCGTCTCCTGTCAGAAGCCGCAGCTCGCAGAGCGACTGTTTGGTGGGCAGGAGTAAGGAAGAATGGGCGCCCACATGAAAAATGGCTAAGGACTCAAAGCATAAGCATAGCCTAAGCCGGCTTCCAGCCTCTCTTAACAAAGCCGACTCTTTAGCAGTCGGCTTGCCGCTTTCTATCCAACTTGTTAAAAGACTCTAAAAATGGCCAAGTACTTGCCTTCCCAAAATAGCCAAGCATTTGATCCAGAGGCGGTCCGTAGAGCGGCCGTCTGACTGGCAAGGCGGCGACTAAGGGAAGACGACAAAGGAAAAAGCCAAAAGAGCAATGAGCAAGGAAAGATAGAACTCGAATAAATATTTACATAGGCCCTTGGCCGAATCTTCAAACAGAAGTTCAAAATACACCCCGCGGGTGGAATTGTTCGAATTAACAAGTTATTCAAAGACTACTAGAACAGATAAAATGAAGGCAAGAGCGGCAGCCTAGGAAGCGGCAGACGGGTTCGGAGGGTCGAAAGAGACGGCGATGTCAGGCGCCGGGGTGGCCGGCTGGACGATCTCGGCTTGGTCGTCTCCGGCGGCAGCCGGCTCGGTTGGGCGCGGCTCGTTGCTGGAGGCGCGGTCGAGCTGAGGCTGGTCGCCCACTCCGCCTTCTGGCGCCTCCATCTCACCTCCGTCCTCCGCCTCGCCTTCCTCCTCGGCACTCGAACCGATCACCTCCGCCGAGTCCTCGACATAATCCGGGTTCATCCCGAACCACTCCAGCGGCGCCTCCCTGCCGTCTTCAGCCCGATCAGGGACGAAGATGCTGGTGTCGGCATAGTCGGCGATCGCCGCAGCACGAGTGACAAGGGCGTCTTCCACAGCTGCCAGCTCCGCCTGGGCCTCTGACCGGAATGCAGCCAGTCGGTCCAGGTCCATCCCTGGATACCACGCCTTGACGAATTCCAAGGCCCGGCATGCTCCATCCTGGGCCAAGGAACCCTTCCAAGCCTCAAGACGACCAGCTGCGACCTCCAGCCAATCGGCAGTCCAAATGGCAGTGCGCAGAACCGGCATGTCTGCCCACAGGGCGGCAATGGCCTGGGCGCCGGCACGTTGAAGCCGGCGCAGCATCCGGTGGGCCGGCCGCAGACGAGCCTCGATGCAAAGAAGCTGCTCATCGAGGGTCCGGGGGCATTGGCGGCAATCTCCGCACCATCTTCCCTACGCGCCTCGCGATCAGCCTCGATGGCTTGAGTGGCCGCCTATGAGTGGCCAGGGAAGAAGTTTGCCAAGACAAAAAAGAAGCAAGTCAAAATCAGGAGTCAGCCCGACCCATAGTCGGCGGCTCGAAGGAAATAAAGAAACTCACCGTCGATGATGTCCTTGATCTCATGGAAGCCGGAGGTCAGTTGTGCCTCCTTGTCGGTCCAGGAGGAGCGCTCGCTTTCAAACTTGGCCAGGAGAGCAGCCTCTCTCTTCTCTGCCTCGTCCTGCGCCTCTTGAGCAGCTCCTTCTGCTCCGCCAGCTGCGCGGCCAGCAGGTCGTGCTCCGTAGCGAGTTTGCTGCACTCCTCCCCCTTGGCACACAAGGCGGTGTTGGCCTCGCCCAGCAGCTGCTGGAGATTGGCGTTGGCCTCTGAAGAATAAACGGAAAAGACGTTAAGTCGTCAACAAAGAAGGTCGCAGGGAAGATCCGGCCCGACTGCACAGCAGTCGGCCCGAATCTCGGGGACTACAGCCCGCGGGTGCGCCAGCACGCCCCCGCAAAGAAGGAGGACTCACTCCGACTCTCCGACAGGTCGGCAGTATGCCTGCGCAACTCCTCGACATTGCGGTTGAAGGCGGTGACGCGGAGGTTGTGATACTCCTGTGATAAGAATTTCTAGATGAAGATAAGTATTGGAACTCGCCAGGAGTTCCGGGCCGCCTGCTCAGCAGCCGACCCGAAACTCGGGGACTACACCCAGTGGGTGCGCTGGCGTGCCCCCGCCGAGAAGAACAAGGAAAAACAAAGTCAAAAAAGAAAGCATACCCGGACGGCTACTCGCGACGCCAGATGCGCCTTGGGGCAGGCCTGGATGGCATCACCCTCAGCTCGCAGCTTTGCCTGAACATCCAGAAGCGCCTGGTCCAGCGGGCCCGTGCCGCCTCCTCGCACCCACCCGACGGGCGCGGCACTCGTCGCCTCGGCATCTAGGAGGGCCGAGCTGGCGACGTTGGTGTCCAGGGGGCATGGCGCCGAAGTCGCCGTCTCAAGGCGGCGGCGCGCTGGCGAGGTGACTTGGAGGAGCAGCCTCGCCACGGACTCGTCCTCAGTCGGCGGCACCGGCGGGCCTGCCGACTGTTTACCCTGCACGCTCCCGGACGGCCACGGAGGCGGCGGTGGCGGCACGACCGTGTCCGACATGGAGGCCTCGCTGCTCTCCCTCTCCATGACGGGGTTCTCGCCGCCGGCTTCCCCAGTCTGCCCCGTGAACTCCGGGGGCGGCAGCGCGAAGTTCAGCGGAATGACAAGCAACGCCGATTGGCGGTGCGCGGCCTCCTCTGCTTGCCGCCTTGCCGCAACGGCGGCTTCAGCCTCATCCAGCTTCCTCTGGGCAGAGGCCGCCGCCTTCTCATCCTCCGCCTTCTCCAGACGGGTGGCCTCGTCCTCATCGCGCTTCTCCCGCATGGTCCGCTCCATCGCCTCCCGGAGGTCGGCGGTGGGGTCAATCCGCCGAGTAGTGGCGGACGTCTCTGCCGACCCATGACGGAGGCGGTGGCGACCCTCTCAAAAGTAAGGGGAGCCCTGAAGCGAGAAAGGCATGTAAACGATTTGGGCAAAATTCACTAGTAAAAGACAAGACAAAGGCGGAGGCACTTACGCGGAGACTAGTGGAGGCTTCTTCACTTCCTTACGGAAGCGGTTGGCCTTCGCGATCGCCTCCTCCCGCTTGGTCGCGGTAGCCGCCCCCTTGAACTTCTTCGACCGGCCGCCAAGCAGGCTCGGCCCGGCCCGGCGCCTCTTCACGCCGCCTTGACCATCCAAGCCGGTGGAGGAACGAGGCGGGGCGACTTCCCCCTCGGCGTCGTCATCAGGCCAGTCGGCAAAGGTGGCCGAGGGCCTGAAGCCTCCTCCTCTCCCTCCTCCTACTCCTTCGGCGTCGGCCTCCATCGCCGCGGCCCCCAAGTCAAGATCGTCGACGTTGCTCTCCGCTCAGTCGGGGACGAACTGACGGGGCGGGTCCGCGGTGCGGGCTGAAGGCTGGATGAGGGGGTTCTGACTCAAGAAAAAACCAAAAAGATCAGAAGTTGGATTCGGCTGCAAAAGAAGACAGAAGAAAAAGAAAGACGACTTACAGCAGGCGGGGGGTTGGCGCGTGAGTACGGCTCCTTGCCGAACCGCCAATCCGCCGTGAGACTGCAGTTCGCGATGTAGTTCATCGTGTCCGCCACCTCTGCGTGGGGCATGTCCTTGGAGCACAGCCGACTCGGATCCCGGTGGCCGCTCATCTGATAGATCAGATGAGGTCGGCCTTGGAGCGGGAGGACTCGGCGCGCCACGAAGGCGGCCAGCAAGTTGGCCCCGGTCAAACCCTCCCACTGCGTCAGCACTCAGAGTCGCGCGACGGCGGCGGCGCCAGCAGGAGTCAGCCTCTTGACTCAGTGGGACCAGCTGGGGAGCCTCCCAGCCGGAGCGCCGGCTTCGTAAGGCGGCAAATTGACCCAGTCGCTGTCTGGGGCAATGTTCCTCACGTAAAAATATGACCGCTGCCACATCTTCATCGACTTGATCAGCGGAATGGTGGGGAATGGGTTGTCGGCCGTCGATCTCCGCATCGCGATGAAGGCACCACACTGGGCCGGCACCACACTTGGACTAGAAGAATTCCCCCAACAGCTTGATGGTGGGGAGAACGCGAGGAAGCCTTCGCACAGGGTGGCGAAGGCAGCCAGCAGCACCACCGTGTTCGGGGTGAGGTGGTGCGGCTGGAGCCCGTGGAACTCCAAGAAGGAGCGGAAGAAGCCGCTCGCCGACAGCCCTAGGCCGCGCATGAGGTACGAGCGGAATACAACCCGCTCGCCCTCCTCCGGCACCGGCGATATTTCCCTCTCCGGCGCGGCCCGGGCTCGCACTAGGTCCGCGCCTGGGAGGCGACGCGTCCTGCGGAGGAACTCGATATGGTCGTCGTCCACCTCGGAGCCGTCCCACACACCGGAGCACACGGCGGGAGGCGCGGCGGTCGAGGAAGAGCTCATCGCTACGAGCGTGGCGTGGTACGGTGCGGCGGCAGCAAGAGGAAGAAGAAGAAATAAGAAAGCAAGGGGAGTAGGGGAGATGGGCGCGCGTGCTTCGCCGCCCCCTTCCTCCCGCCTACTTATAGGCTCATGGGCTGAGAAGCCAATGGGGCGGGCGTGGGATTAACTGTGCCCAGGCCCCCACACCCCCACGATTTACCACACGAAGTAACTGCGTGCAGTTACGATGTGGGAAACCCAACCGTCCGCACGGCCACAACAAATCCGTTCGCGTGCCGAGGCACGGTAGTGGCGGGCCCCGCCTGAGGTCCTGTCCCGTCGCGCGCGTTGGTGGGCAGACTGACCCTGCCACGTGGCGCCACGCGACGGACCCGCAACGGGCGGCTGCCCGGAAGCTTATCAGGCACGCTGCCTGGACCTCGCTGCGACATTCAAACTCTCTAAGAGGCAAGACGGCTTTCTGCGAGTCCGACTTCAGCTAGTCGGCCTGGAGGAAGACGGCGAGCAAGGTCCAGATTCCACTAGAAGGAAGAAACTGTTGAGACTCCTCGATATATCACCCTCGGTGCCTCACCAGCTTCGGGGACTACTGTCGGAGTAATGGGCCACGGGTAGGCTAACCCGAGCCCCGGAACCTTTCAAAACATCGGGGCAGACTGCGCCCCTCAAGACCCCATGATAAAGAGCCGCCTCCTGGGAGTCGGCGGCAACTGCCCCTCACGGCCGAGTCCCAGGGACGACTTCGAGTTAAGCCGACTCTTAGCTGGCGACTTCAAGATAAGCCGACTATGGGAGTCGGCCCGCGACTCCAACCACCCCCTGCCTTCGCCACGATGGACGGGGCGGGGTACGGTTACTGCGTGGCCGTCCCTGCCCCGCTTACGAAGGGCTGGCATGGCTACAGTGCGCCGTATCGCTAGAGATCTCCATCGTGGCGCGGCACTGTTGCCATGCCCGCCCTGACCTCAGCCCCCATGGGCGGCGCACTATGCCCACGACGGCTTACCTGTACGGCCTAGAGACGGCGGGACCCACCCGTCAGCGGGGCTACAAAAGATGGCGAGAGCACCACAAAGACGGACCCGTGGGAGCCGGCCCCCTGGAGTCGGTTAGCCCCTCCCACGGGCCCCGCACGGCATTAACCAGACAAGACAGGGAATGGCACAGTGATCGCCGGTCAGGCGGCGGCACTGTTGCCATGACCCCATGACCAAGCCAACGTCATTAGAGGCACGGCTACAGTACCAGGCCTGTCGGCGGGGCCCGCTAGTCGGCGGGCCCCAGCAGTCGGCGGAGAAGACGACAGCCTAAGAGACAGATGGCTGGGACCCACGCCCAGCCGGATTACCATTGTATCCCTGGGGGGCGGGCCTATATAAGCCCCCCGGGGCACCCACGCATGGGGGATCACTCCTATTAGACTAGGCCAGATCATATAGGAAGGAGGGAGCTAGCCTCACCTTCTCCTACCTCCAGAAAACAGCTCAAGGAGCAACCTTGTACTCACTTTGCCGTAGTGATCATGCGGAGACCCCACAGAGCGGCAGTAGGGGTGTTATCTCCACGGAGAGCCCTGAAGCTGGGTAAGATTCGCCAGCGTGCATGCCTTCGCCTCATTCCGTTTCCAGGCACCGGCGACGTTCTACTCGCCCCCACCATGATAAGCCATCCTTTGGCATATGTCGCATCCAGCCCCCGACAGGGACTACACCTAGTGGGAGCACTTGGCGTGCCCCCACTGGTCCAGTTTTCCACTCTGCATGGTCTGCCCAGCATGAGTATGCAAAAAAAGAAAAAAAAAAGGAGATTCTAAGACCCCAACCGACTACCAGCAGTTGACCGCGGTCTCGGGGACTACACCCAATGGGTGCACTCAGCGTGCCCCTACTAGTGTGGATTCCATTCAGATTGAGCTATTCAACCGAGTGAAAGAACAATGAAGTAACATTCGACAAAGACCCCCGCCGCATCAAACACCCGACGGCAGTCTCGGGACTATACCCAGTGGGTGCACTCTGTGTGCCCCCACTAGCTCAGAAAAACACTCAACTCAACCTGGTCGACTCAAGTGGAAGAACTATCCAACACTAAAGTCAAAACACCCAATGGGTGATTGGATGCGAAATGCAGACCCATGATAGATGCACATAAAGGTTCCAAAATGCTCATCCAGGGACACCTTACGGACAATGAAGCAGCAGCCACAACTACCACTAATCGAGAGATCAGTTGGAAATCCAACTAACATTGACATTAACGTTCAGAGCAGAACTGGCGTTATAGGCAGCCTGACTGGCCTCGTGCACTATCTTCATCTGCTCCATCATAAGGTTTGCTTGGAGTACAGCCTCTCTGGCAGCACCCGCCGGGTCATCTGGAGTGTGATGCACAGCAAAGAGCGACGATGGCGGTATGGTCGGAGCAATCACAGGATCTAAAGCATCGAGTTATGCGAGCGCAGCAGAGATTTGAGCAGTCGACGCTGAAGGACTGTCAGTCGATAGTGGATTGGCAAAAGAAACGTTCGCCCGAGCCAGATCTCTGGATTGCTGGACCACCATCTCCGGTGCTGATGTCGACTGAGGCCCCTGGCCTGCGGCCGTCCTCCTGCTTGAAGCCCTGCCCCTCCTTATCGTGTCTTTCAGAGGCACTTCTTCATTGTCGTCTGGAAGCTCAATGACGTCCCGCGGAGCTACAACTACATGCAACCATAAGGGCGCAATCGACAGATAATCCAGTCGACAAAACAAGTTCAAGATTGCAAGTGCGTACCAGCTTTGGAAGTAGCCGTGTCATCAGTCTCTTCATCACCTTGAGCCTTATCAATATCCATGGAGGTCCCTCAAGTTGCAGCACTAAAAAGTTCATAATCCACTCGGTCAGAGCAGGAGTACGATTCAGTAGGAAAACAAAGAAAGACAGAACACTCACGCAGAAGCAACATGAACGTCCATCTTGATCTTGGGCAAGGTCTTCTGAGACTTTGAAGGGGTAACCTTGGGCTTCTTGGCTACCTTCTCTGACGGCTTCGGAGTCGAAGTCCGAGTGCGCTTATGCAATTGCTTTCTCGGAGCCACAGCTTTGTTGCACCCGCCCGCTGGATCATGGAACTATTTGGATCGGCGCTCTGTGTGAGGTGGTGAGTCGACCTCCTCCTCTTCATCGTCTGACTCATCACTCTCTTCCTTGTTATCGTCATCAGGGGATTGCAAGTCACCGCTCTCTTCTGCGCTGTCTGCTCCCTCCTGGACTTGCTCCTGGGCTTGTTCCCCATTCGGCATCGAATACATCTTAGTATAAACCTGCAAGGCAAGAAGTCAATCAAACATTAGTTGGATTCAGAGATAGTTGCAAAACAGAATGAAGTACACTCGGTAACAAGGATCGGACCTTGTCCGGCTGGTTGTGGATTCGAATGGGTCGACTCTCCTAGCCCCCTTGGGGTTATCTTTGTTTCTGGTAATGCTCTTCAGCCATAGGGCCACCGTATCGTCCGAAACCTCCTCTGGGTGGACCCTAGCAGTGTCATTGGAGCCTGAGTACATACACATCAAGTGGTCACGGGCTTGGAGCGGTTGGATGCATCGACTGCGAAACACCTCCGGTAAATCCATGCCAGTCACACCCTAATGGACCAATTGGACTACCCTCTTGACCAACATGTCTGTCTCTACTTTCTCTGTTGCGGTCACGGTCAGTGAAGAAGGTTGCTAGGCTCGATCTAGGGTAAAGGGAGGAAGACCGATCGACTGACCAGGGGTCGCAATGTCCTGGTAGTAGAACCAGGTCGACTGCCGGCCCCTAACCGACTCGGGAAGTGTCACTGGAGGAAAAGCGCTCCTCTTCCTCATGTGGATCCCTAAACCCCCACACATCTGGATCGCGTGCGTCCTCTCATCACTCGGATTTGCCTTCTTCATGGTCTGGGAGCAGACTATGAAAATGTGTTTGAAGAGACCCCAGTGCGGTTGACAACCCAAGAAATTTTCACACATGGACACGAACGCAACAAGATACGTGATGGTGTTGGGAGAGAAGTGGTAAAGTTGAGCACCAAAAAATTTCAGAAAACCCTAGAAGAAAGGATGCGAAGGAAGCGAGAAGCCACGGTCGACATGGGTAGCAAGAAGGACACACTCACCCGACCGCGGCTTAGGTTTTGTCTCGCCTCCTGGCAGCCTCGCAGCCCCGGCGGCGATCAGACCCATGGCAGTTAGATCTTCCAGATCCTTTGGCCAGAGCGTAGATCAGATCCAGTCTCCCTGAATCCAACCCGGTGGCAGCCCAGACCTCGACGACGACCCTCGATTCATCTTCTTGCCCTTCACCATCGCCGTCGCCTTTTTTGCACGCTCCAGCGCTACCGTCTTGTCCTTCACCATGGTGGCAGGCTACGTACCGGCGGAGCAACGGCGTCGAGGGCGGAAGAGGATGCGGTGGAGAAGCAGAGGAAGAAGAAAGGGAATGGGAGCGCACATTGCAAACGCCTTGGCCTCGACGCCTTTTAAGGGCCTACTTCCGAGTGGCTGACATGTGGGCCCGAGCGATCCTGTCAAATCCCACAACAGTTACGCACCGGATACGTGGCGAAAAAGGTGGTGCAGAAATTGAGGCGCCCATGTCTATCTGTCCCGTTTACTATGGTGCGCTCTGCCCTGCGCGCTTACCCAAATTTTTGAATCCCGTGAGATCCGGGATCTACAGTAACCAATCCCCTAAGATTCCGCGTCATAGCAACACTCGAAGAGTGCCAGCATAAGTTCACTCGACAACCTCTGAATCAATCAAGGAGAATGAAATGAAGCCGAAGTTTCAGCATGGACCTTGAATCCGGTATGAATGCTTGTGAAGAACAAGGGTCAAGGAAGGACCAACTTCAACCTTCTTTTCACTCGGACCTCAATCCATTCGGGGGCTAATAACAATGCCATAGACCTAGGGTAGGGTCACATGCCTGACCTATACGCCCTACCCAAGGTCACTATCCTAGAAGCAAAGACATTCAAAGCACAGCAGGAAGTATCAACTAAAGCCATCAAAGTGCAATCCACTCAACCAGTCACCTCACTCGGATACCCCCAATTTCACTCGACATGCATGGAGTCATTCGACCATATAGGAAACCACTCGGAGTACAGAAGACTTAGAGTCACTCAGAATGACAATGGTCAGGCGTTCACTCCGTAGTCTTAAAGATCATTAATAACACTTTATAGCTCGCGTTACCAGTAACGCCCTATCTTAATGTACATTGAACCCTGTAACGAGGGACGGCTGGGGTCCTGGCACACTCTATATAAGCCACCTCCCTCCTCTGGCACAAGGGTTCACACCCCTTGTAACACACACAGATATTCCAGTCGACCGCCTCAGGGCACCAAGATGTAGGGCGTTTACCTCCTCCGAGAGGGGCCTGAACTCGTAAACTCGTGTGTACAACCTCGCCTTAGCTAGGGCCTTGCATCCTCGTACGTACCCCCTATTCTTACTGTCAGACTTACTACCACGACAGTGATGCCTCATCTTCTAAGGTATTGGGTCTTGGCAAGGTTGTCATTTCTCATGATCTCACGATCGAGAAAGTCATGCTTGTTGAGTCCCTTGCATACAACTTACTTTCCGTTCATCAACTTGCACTCATGGGCTTTGCCACCTTCTTTGATATTGATAACATGGCCCTCTTGTGGAGCAATACTCTTAAAGTAGCCTTTGTTGGGCATGTCAAGAACGGTCTTTGTGTGATTAACTTTTCGGAGCGACCCACTAAGACCGCGACATGCCTAATGGCTAAAGTTGACGTGGGATGGCTTTGGCATCACCGTTTAGCCCACGTCAATATGTGATCTTTGCAAATGCTTCTCAATGGTAACATGTCCGTGGACAAACAAATGTTAGTTTGCCAAAGATCGTGCTTGCAGTGCGTGTATCGAAGGAAAGCTACATGAGAAGGCTCACTCACCCATGACTATCATCTATTCGAAGAGGCACTTGGAGCTCCTTCACATGGATCTCTTTGGACCTCCATCCTTTGATAGTCTTGGGGTAGAAAGTATTTCTTGGTGATTGTGGATGATTATTCAAGATACACATGGGTATATTTCTTTAAGAGGAAGAGTGAGACCCAACAAACCGTCATCGACTTTGCAAATGAAGCTCAACATCAACACAACGCAAAGTTCTTGACAATAATAAGTGACAACGGCACCAAGTTCAAGAACTACACCTTGGATGAGTTTCTTAGTGATGAGGGATCAAGCATCAATATTCCGCACCTTGTTGGAAATATGCCCTAGAGGCAATAATAAAATGGTTATTATTATATTTCTTTGTTCATGATAATAGTGTATTATTCATGCTATAATTGTGTTATCCGGAAATCGTAATACACGTGTGAATACATAGACCACAACATGTCCCTAGTAAGCCTCTAGTTGACTAGCTCGTTGATCAACAGATAGTCATGGTTTCTTGACTATGGGCATTTGATGTCATTGATAACAGGATCACATCATTAGGACAATGATGTGATGGACAAGACCCAATCCTAAGCATAGCTCAAAGATCGTGTAGTTCATTTAGCTAGAAGTTTTTCCAAATGTCAAGTATCATTTCCTTAGACCATGAGATTGTGAAACTCCCGGATGCCGTAGGAGTGCTTTGGGTGTGCCAAACGTCACAACGTAACTGGGTGACTATAAAGGTGCACTACGGGTATCTCCGAAAGTGTCTTTTGGGTTGGCACGAATCGAGACTGGGATTTGTCACTCCTTATGACGGAGAGGTATCTCTGGGCCCACTCGGTAATGCATCATCATAATGAGCTCAATGTGACCAAGTGTCTGGTCACGGGATCATGCATTACAGTACGAGTGAAGTGACTTGCCGGTAACGAGATTAAACGAGGTATTGGGATACCGACGATCGAATCTCGGGCATGTAACGTACCGATAGACAAAGGGAATTGTATACGGGATTGCTTGAGTCCTCGACATCGTGGTTCATCCGATGAGATCATCGAGGAGCATGTGGGATCCAACATGGGTATCCAGATCCCGTTGTTGGTTATTGACCGGAGAGGCGTCTCGGTCATGTCTGCATGTCTCCCGAACCCGTAGGGTCTACACACTTAAGGTTCGGTGACGCTAGGGTTGTAGAGATATGAGTATGCAGTAAACCGGAAGTTGTTCGGTGTCCCGTATGAGATCCCGGACGTCATGTGGAGTTCCGGAATGGTCCGGAGGTAAATAATTATATATAGGAAGTGAAGTTTCGGCCATCGGGAAAGTTTCGGGGGTTACCAGTATTGTACCGGGACCACCGGAAGGGTCTCAGGGGTCCACTGGGTGGGACCACCTATCCCAGAGGGGCCCATGGGCTGAAGTGGGAGGGGAACCAGCCCCTGGTGGGCTGGTGCGCGCCCCCTTGCCCCCCCCTGCGCTTAGGGTTGGAAACCCTAGGGGTGGGGGCGCCTCCACTTGCCTTGGGGGGAAAGCCACCCCCCTGGCCGCCGCCCCCCTTGGAGATCCCATCTCCTAGGGCCGGCGCCCCCCCCTAGGGGGCCTATATAAAGAGGGGGTAGGGAGGGCAGCCGCACCCATGCTCTTGGCGCCTCCCTCTCCCCTTGCTACACCTCTCCCTCTCGCAGAAGCTTGGCGAAGCCCTGCCGAGATCGCTGTTGCATCCACCACCACGCCGTCGTGATGCTAGATCTTCATCAACCTCTCCTTCCCCCTTGCTGGATCAAGAAGGAGGAGACGTCTTCCTCAACCGTACGTGTGTTGAACGTGGAGGTGCCGTCCGTTCGGCGCTAGGATCTCCGGTGATTTGGATCACGACGAGTACGACTCCCTCAACCCCGTTCTCTTGAACGCTTCCGCTCGCGATCTACAAGGGTATGTAGATGCACTCCTCTCTCTCGCTGCTAGATGAACTCATAGATTGATCTTGGTGAAAGCGTAGAAAATTTTTATTTTCTGCAAGGTTCCCCAACAGTGGCATCATGAGCTAGGTCTATGCGTAGTTCTCTTTGCACGAGTAGAACACAATTTGTTGTGGGCGTAGATGTTCTCAACTTTCTTGCCACTACTAGTCTTATTTTGCTTCAGCGGTATCGTGGGATGAAGCGTCCCGGACCGACCTTACAGGTACGCTTACATGAGACAGGTTCCACCGACTGACATGCACTAGTTGCATAAGGTGGCTAGCGGGTGTCTGTCTCTCCCACTTTAGTTGGAGTGGATTCGATGAAAAGGGTCCTTATGAAGGGTAAATAGAAGTTGGCAAATCACATTGTGGCTTTAACGTAGGTAAGAAAACATTCTTGCTAGAACCCTATTGCAGCCACGTAAAACATGCAACAACAATTAGAGGACGTCTAACTTGTTTTTGCAGCATATGATTTGTGATGTGATATGGCCAAAAGTTGTGATGAATGATGAATGATATATATGTGATGTATGAGATCATGTTCTTGTAATAGGAATCACGACTTGCATGTCGATGAGTATGACAACCGGCAGGAGCCATAGGAGTTGTCTTAATTATTGTATGACCTGCGTGTCAATGATTTAACGCCATGTAATTAATTTACTTTATTGCTAAACCGTTAGCCATAGTAGTAGAAGTAATAGTTGGCGAGCAACTTCATGGAGACACGATGATGGAGATCATGATGATGGAGATCATGGTGTCTTGCCGGTGACGAAGATGATCATGGAGCCCCGGAGATGGAGATCAAAGGAGCAATATGATATTGGCCATATCATGTCACTATTTGATTGCATGTGATGTTTATCATGTTTTTGCATCTTGTTTACTTATAACGACGGTAGTAAATAAGATGATCCATCATAATAATTTCAAGAAAGTGTTTCCCCTAATTGTGCGCCGTTGCAAAAGTTCATTGTTTTGAAGCACCACGTGATGATCGGGTGTGATAGATTCTAACGTTCACATACAATAGGTGTAAGACAGATTTACACATGCATAAACACTTAGGTTAACTTGACGAGCCTAGCATGTACAGACATGGCCTCGGAACACAAGAGACCGAAAGGTCGAACATGAGTCGTATGGAAGATACGATCAACATGGATATGTTCACCGATGATGACTAGTCCGTCTCACGTGATGATCGGACATGGCCTAGTCGACTCGGATCATGTATCACTTAGATTACTAGAGGGATGTCTAATCTGAGTGGGAGTTCATTAAATAATTTGATTAGATGAACTTAATTATCATGAACTTAGTCTAAAATCTTTACAATATGTCTTGTAGATCAAATGGCCCACGTTACCCTCAACTTCAACGCGTTCCTAGAGAAAACCAAGCTGAAAGATGATGGCAGCAACTATACGGACTGGGTCCGGAACCTGAGGATCATCCTCATAGCTGCCAAGAAAGATTATGTCCTAGAAGCACCGCTAGGTGAAGCACCCATCCCAGAGAACCAAGACGTTATGAACGCTTGGCAGTCTCGTGCTGATGATTACTCCCTCGTTCAGTGCGGCATGCTTTACAGCTTAGAACTGGGGCTCCAAAAGCATTTTGAGCAACACGGAGCATATGAGATGTTCGAAGAGCTGAAAATGGTTTTCCAAGCTCATGCCCGGGTCGAGAGATATGAAGTCTCCGACAAGTTCTTCAGCTGTAAGATGGAGGAAAATAGTTCTGTCAGTGAGCACATACTCAAGATGTCTGGGTTGCACAACTGCTTGACTCGGTTGGGAGTTAATCTCCCGGATGATGCGGTTATTGACAGAATCCTCCAGTCGCTTCCACCGAGCTACAAGAGCTTTGTGATGAACTTCAATATGCAAGGGATGGAAAATACCATTCCTGAGGTATATTCAATGTTGAAATCAGTGGAGGTAGAGATCAAGAAAGAACATCAAGTGTTGATGGTGAATAAAACCACTAAGTTCAAGAAAGGCAAGGGTAAGAAGAACTTCAAGAAGGACGGCAAGGGAGTTGCCGCGCCCGGTAAGCCAGTTGCCGGGAAGAACTCAAAGAATGGACTCAAGCCTGAGACTGAGTGCTTTTATTGCCAGGGAAGTGGTCACTGGAAGCGGAACTGCCCCAAGTACTTAGCGGACAAGAAGGCTGGCAACACTAAAGGTATATGTGATATACATGTTGTCAGGACCCCGACTCGATGTCACATCGATCTAGCCGGTAACACCTCATATCACTTTGCGGCCTCACGCACGGTATCCCCACGGGTGTCGCCTTACCTTTGCCCGGGACCGTTTGCGCCTTTTGGCTCACGTATATGATAGTGTCGCTAGCATCCATATGATAAGGAGCCCGGGCTGACATGACTAGTCGTAAACCCAAAGTGGCACAGACTTACAGGGACAGGCATCCATGACCCAGCTTCGAACGTGTCGGTCATCAGCAAGTGGGTCCGGGCTGTAGCACTGGGCTAGCAGGACTCCGGTAAACCGGGCTGTAGCGGGCTAACAGGACTCCGGTACTCAAAGCGTGACATTTCCCCGAAGGGACAGACACAGGAACGAAGAAGGACACATGCCGGCCAGCCTAAGTGTTCCAGAGCAGTAGCAAGCTACCATGGCTCAGCGGTAACACTAGGAGACATTTCCCGGTAAGAGAGGCTACTAAAGATAAACAACTAGATAGTCAGATCCCACACATACCAAGCATTTCAATCATACACACAATATGCTCGGTATGTGCAAATACAACGAAGCATCACAACATGACTCTATGACACAAGTACTTTATTTAGGGCTCAGGGAGCCATACATAACATACACAAAGGTACGGGTCTCACGACCCAACATACAAGTCATACAGTCATACAAGCCAACAGCGGAAGTAACTTGTCTGAGTACAGACAACTAGTAAAATAAAAGAGGCTTGGAAAGCCTAGCTATACTACGTGGTCCTTCACAAGCTCAGGGTCACCACCTGGGTCTTTAGCCTACTCGTTGATGTCAACGTCTACATAGAACCCATCAGAAGGGGTTGCAGCGTCTTCTGTAAAAATGTAGATTATAGCAACATGAGTACAAAGGTACTCAGCAAGACTTACATCAGATCCTACATACATGCATAGTATCAAGAAGGGTTGGTGGAGTTATTGCAGCAAGCCAGCTTTGACTCTTGGCTAGGCTATCCTACGATACTCCAACTTGAAATGGTTTTGCGCACACGAGTCCACTACTCACCACTTCAATACACTACCGAGGATCCACCTCCGTCTTCCTACGGAAGAGCCATCCTCGGCACTCACACTTATCTTGAGGCTTTTAGTAGTTTCCATTTACTTGTCTATGAACTGTATAGGCAACCAAGTAGTCCTTTACCGCGGACGCGGCTATTCGAATAGATCATGTTAACCCTGCAGGGGTGTACTTCCTCATACATGTTTCCACCACTTAGCGTCTGCACACGACATGTGCTCGGCAGACTTCAAGCGAAAGCCGACGTGGGTGTAGACCACGACCTACCTAAACACTTAAGCCTCTAGTCCAGGTTTATCGCCTATTCAGGTTCCATCCACAGGGAGTCCGGCCGAGGTTTCCCATACGGCCCCGAACGATGTGAACAGGGTTCCCGAGATACCTAACGGGTATTCGGTACACCCGGCCACGTACCTACCGCATCACAGCCCACCCCTACGGTCAGCGCTGTCCACGGCCTCCAGTAGGCTACAAACACCAGAAACTACTTGCAACTCCTGGACAGAGAGCTAGGGTGAATAAGAAGTCGAGCGGGGTCATATTTCAGGGCCCAATGCATGGTAGTAGCTGATTCTTAAATCACACATACAGATCTCAGTGCTTAAGGTCGGCTTCAATGAAACAACCCACCATGTACTCCTACATGGCCTCTCATCGATACCTTTACCAAATCGTGTTCACCACACCACTCTCATTACCGACATTAACATTTCACTCTAGCCCATCACCCAGATGAACCAGACCTGACACGACTCTAAGCATAGCAGGCATAGCAAGGTAGGAACAACACATACACATGGCTCAATCAACTCCTACACATGCTAGTGGGTTTCATCTAGTTACTGTGGCAATGACAGGTCATGCAGAGGAAATGGGTTCAACTACCGTAGCACACAGCAGTTTGAATCGCGTTGTCTTAATGCAGTAAAAGAGAGCAGGAGCGAGAACATGGGATTGTATCGATATGATCAAATGGTTGGTTGCTTGCCTGATGGTTCGATGCACTGATACGGTTCTTCGTTAGGGTAATCACGGTACTCCTCGGGGGCAGAACCTGTCGCAAAGGACATCGATACACAAGCATCACCAAACAATGTGCAACAATATGATGCATGCATGAAACATGGCAATATGAGTGTGTTGGGCTAATGCAACTAAAACCAGAGGGTTTGAACAAATTTGAATCAAAGATTCAAATTTCAAACTCAAACATGGCCTTTTAAAGTGCTTTTCCTTGTTCTGCTTAAAACATCAATTTAACTTGTTTGATCATGCATGAAAATAGTACAGATGGATAGATTGGATTTTTCTGATCATTTTTCATATATAATTTGTCCAATTTGGAGTTACAGAATAAAAGTTATGAATTTTTGAAGTTTAAATAATATTCTGGAATTTCCTGATTTAATTAAATCCAGAAATTCAATTACTGCGTCAGCCTGACGTCAGCATGACATCAGTGGTCAACTGCGGCTGGCTGAAGTCAAACCTGACGTGTGGGGGCCACACGTCAGTGACAGGGGGGTTTAACAGGTTTAAATTAATCCTAATTAAGGATTAGTGGCGCTGGGGCCCACTGTCAGTGTCAGGGGGGGTTGACTAACGGTAATTAGGACTAACTAACCACCTGTCCGACAGGGCCCACGCGTCAGTGACCCTGGGGGGTCAAACCCCAGGTCGGACAAGTCAAACCCCACCGGCGACATGACGCCGGCGAGGTCCGAGACGGCGGCGAAAGTGCTTTTTGCCATTTCGGCAACCAAATGGACGGCGGAAGGCATCTACGTGTTGCTGAGGTTGAGCCGCGACTATTGGTGGTGGTGGTTGGGCTCGGGGTGGCCGGAGTTGACGGCGGCGAGCTCGGCTGCGGCGGCCGGAGTTCGGGTGCGGTCGGAATCGACGTTGCAGGGGGTTTGGGGAGGCGTTAGTGCGCGCTGCGTGCTCCTGGTGAGGTGGGGAGCACGATAGTGCGCTCGGTTGGGTGCTACGGTGACCGTGGCCACGACGGCGACATCGCCGGCAGCGTGGAGCTCTCGGCCGAGGTGGGGCTAGGGCCTAGAGGTCGAAAGAGACCAGGGGAGAAGGGGGAAACGATCCGGGGGCTCACCGCGGAGCTGCAGGGATGGTTAGCGGGCTCGGGGACGCGCTGGTGACGGCGAATTCGACGGCGACGACGGTCGGTGCCCGAAGAGGGGAACGGCGACGTGGCGGCGATGCAGGGCTTCCGGGGAGCTGTGGAGCGGTGGGGAGGAAGAGGGGGTCGTGGCGGAGCTTCTGAGCTAGTCGGGGGAGCGAGGGGTGGCCGGAGACGGTTGCTAAGGCGAACGGCGGCGACGGTAGTGTTCGGCCGTGAGAGAGAGAGAGAGCGAGGGAGAGGAGGGGAGAGCCGGGGGAAGAGTGAGAGAGAGCAGGGGGAGAGGCGTGGCGTCGTCCAGGGCATCGAGCGAGGAGGGGAGGGCAGGCAAGCAGGCGAGCAGGTGGCGTGGCGCGGTGGCGCGCGTGCGCGCCGGCCACACTCCCCTCCCTCTGTCGGGACGAAGACGACAGAGGAGGGAGGTCGGCTGGGCCGGCTGCTGTCTGGGCCAGCCAGCTGGCTGGGCCGCACAGTGGAGGAGCCCAGGTAAGCTCCTCCTGTTATATATTTTCTGTTTTTTTTAATTTCTGACATTTGTTTTGATTTAAATAATATATTAAATCATTTATTTAACTTATGCCAATTTTTGCAGGAGCTATTATATTATTCCAGAGCTCTTTTATAATTGGCATAATATTTGGGCATATATTAATATATATAATTAATATATTTCCAATGCAAATATTTATGCATTAATTCCAAATGCCCAAAATAAATGTCCATGAGCCACTAAAAATATTGGTTTGATTTTTATCTCTGTCCAATATTTTCAGAGAGCAACATGAGCATTTTCTTGGACCCTTTTGGAGAAATTTTTATTTGGGTCATTTTCAAAATGATTCTGAGGGTTTCACAGATCCCCATTTCAAGTTTCTGATGAAAGAGTAAACATGATGCAACACTCTAATGCATGGCTAACTAGGATGTGACAACTCACCCCCACTCAAAAGAATCTCGTCCCGAGATTTGGGTTCCTCCGGGAAGAAGGCGGGATACTCGAGTCGAAGACGATCCTCCCTTTCCCAGGTTGCTTCATCCTCAGAATGGTGCGACCATTGAACTTTGAGAAACTTGATATTATGACGTCGCGTGGTACGTTCGGCTTGATCGAGGATACGAACGGGGTACTCTCGATATGTAAGATCATCTTGGAGATCAAGCGTTTCGTGGTCCACTTCACGGATAGGATCCGAGAAGCAACGTCTGAGTTGAGAAACGTGGAAGACATCATGAACTCTGGAGAGGTGCGGAGGTAGTTCCAACTGGTAGGCAACTTCTCCTCATTTGGCGAGAATGCGAAAAGGTCCAATGTAACGAGGAGCCAATTTGCCTTTGATACCGAAACGATGGGTTCCCTTCAGAGGGGTGACCCGAAGATAAGCCTTCTCGTCAACCTCGAAAGTCATAGCCTTATGTTTTCGGTCATATTGACTCTTTTGACGAGATTGGGCTGTTTTCAACTTTTCACGAACGATACGAACTTGTTCTTCTGCTTCCTGAATCATATCCGGGCCAAAGAATTGTCTTTCCCCGGTCTCTGACCAGTTAAGGGGTGTTCGACATCGTCGTCCATAGAGAACTTCAAAAGGGGCTTTACCCAAGCTAGATTGATAGCTGTTGTTGTAAGCGAATTCGGCAAATGGAAGGCACTTCTCCCAGTCCATTCCGAAAGAGATAACAGAGGCTCGAAGCATGTCTTCTAGAATTTGGTTGACGCGTTCCACTTGACCACTCGACTGAGGGTGGAAAGCGGTGCTAAAGGAGAGACGAGTTCCCATAGCATTTTGGAAACTTTCCCAAAATCGAGAGGTGAAAAGACTTCCTCGATCCGAGTTAATTTCCAAAGGAACACCATGGAGAGACACTATTCGGGAGATGTACAAATCTGCCAGCTGACTAGCGGTTATACTCTCACGAACAGGTAAGAAATGGGCTACTTTGGAAAGACGATCGACCACGACGAAAATAGCATTATTCCCTCTCTTGGTCCTGGGAAAACCGGTAATGAAATCCATACCAATTTTATCCCATTTCCATTCAGGAATAGCTAAGGGTTGAAGGGTGCCAGCAGGCCGTTGATGCTCTGCTTTTACACGACGACAGACGTCGCAATTAGCAATATACTGAGCAATTTCTCTCTTCATCCTAGTCCACCAGAACCTCTGGCGTAGGTCCTGATACATTTTAGTACTACCGGGATGAATGGTGAGAGGAGATTCATGAGCCTCCTTAAGGATCAACTGCCGTAGATGCTGGTTCTTGGGAACCACTAGACGGTTCTCAAAGTACACAACACCATGATCATTTGTAGAGAAACAACTAGCACCTCCGCTAGCAATGTTCTCTTTGATTTTAGATATTCCCTTATCTCGCTTTTGGGCAGCGATGATTTGATCCGTAAGAGTAGGTTTTGCTACCAAGGTGGCAAGAAAACCTTGAGGTACAATGTGAAGGTTAAGCTTCCGAAATTCCTCATGGAGAAGCGGTTGACTTTGTTGTAACATCAGGTTGTTACAATAAGATTTACGACTTAGCGCATCAGCCATGACGTTGGCTTTCCCTGGGGTGTAGGTTATTCCTAAGTCGAAGTCTGTGATCAATTCAACCCAACGTCTCTGCCTGAGATTCAAATCCGGTTGGGTGAAAATGTACTTCAGACTTTGGTGATCAGTGAATATTTCGCAACGATTACCGAGGAGGTAATGTCGCCAGGTCTTAAGTGCATAGACTACGGCTGCAAGCTCTAGATCATGAGTAGGATAATTCTCCTCATGTGGGTGCAATTGCCGTGAAGCGTAAGCAATTACGTGTCGATCTTGCATAAGAATGCAACCTAGTCCTTGTCGCGAGGCGTCGCAGTAGATAACAAAGTCCTTGGAGAAGTCTGGCGGTACCAGTACGGGAGCAGAGGTCAGGCGTCTTTTCAGTTCCTGAAAGCTGTGCTCACATTGTGGAGTCCATTCGAACTTCTTATCTTTCTTGAGGAGTTCGGTTAGAGGTTTAGCAACTTTGGAGAAGTTCTCGACAAAGCGACGACAATAGCTCGCTAAGCCTAGAAAACTCCGAACTTGCTTGACCGATTCAGGTGGAGTCCAATTAAGGACGGCTTGAACTCGCTCAGGGTTAACAGCAATACCTTTACCAGATATTACATGACCCAGATAGGTCACTTCTGACAACCAGAATTCACATTTAGAAAATTTGGCATAAAGGCGATGCTCTCGAAGTTTCTTCAACACTAGCCTTAGATGTTCGGCATGTTCTTCCTCGTTCTTGGAGTAGATGAGTATATCATCGAGATAAACTACGACGAATTTATCCAAATACTCCATGAAGATTGAGTTCATTAACCGAGAAAAGGTGGCTGGAGCGTTGGTTAAACCGAAGGACATGACGGTGTACTCGTATTGGCCATAACGAGTAACAAAGGCCGTTTTAGGAATGTCCCCGTTTCTGATTTTGATTTGATGGTAGCCCAACCTCAAATCCATCTTGGAGAAGACTGAGGATCCAGCGAGCTGATCATACAGGTCGTTGATCCTGGGAAGCGGATATTTGTTCTTGATTGTGACCAAATTGACAGGTCGGTAATCTACAACCATCCGGTCCGTACCATCCTTCTTCTTGACGAATAGGACGGGGCAAGCCCACGGAGATGAACTAGGTCGGATGAAACCCTTTTTCAAGGACTCATCGAGTTGTTTCTTAAGCTCGGCTAGTTCTAGGGTGCCATCTTATAAGGTCTTCTAGCAATCGGAACGGTTCCTGGAATGAGGTCTATTACGAACTCAACATCCCTGTCAGGTGGAACACCTGGCAATTCCTCTGGAAAGACATCCGGGAAGTCACGGACTACCGGAACGTCCTCAAGGTCTGGCAAAGGGCTGGCGTTAAGAGAATATAATTGTCGCTTGGCTATTCGGGTCAAGACATTGACTATCTTCCCCGAAGGATGGGTGAGTTGAACAGTCCTAGAGAAGCAATCAATTTGGGCATGATGAGCTGACATCCAGTCCATACCCAGAATGATATTAATATCTGAAGATTTAAGGGCTATCAAAGATGCGAGGAAAACAAGTCTGTCGACTTGGATTCATTTCCATAACTTACCCTAGAGGTCTGCCATCTAGACCCGGGAGTAGAAATTTCCATAGTGGATGGCAAGTCACAGAATGCAACGTTATGCAAACGAGCATAATTTTCAGATATAAAAGAATGAGAGGCTCCTGTATCGAAAAGAACAGATGCCGGGTGGCAATTAACAAGAAGCGTACCGAGAACGACGTTGGGATCCTCTTGAGCTTCTTCGGCAGAGATACAGTTGACATGGCCACGTGAAGCGGTGACCGGTTTAGCATGAAACACTTTCCCTGTCGGCTTGCCACGGCCAACAGCTTTAGCAGATTGATTGGGGTTGGTCTGGGGACACTCACGCATATAGTGACCAGATTCCCCACACTTGAAACAAGTCACGGAACTGGTACGTGGAGGAGCATTATTGGTTGGACCCCCATAGGGCTTGGCTGGAGCAGACTGTTGAACGGGGCGAGGCGCCTGGAAAGATGGCCTCGGTGTGAACCTGGGTGGCAGGGCGGTGTTGGGTACCCACACGCGGCGCTTCTGAGGACCAGCACCGGATGAGGAACCCATGTCACGGCCATGCTTGCGTGTTGCGTCATAGTCAGTCTGACCAGTTTCAGCACTGATGGCTTTGTTGACAAGTTTCGAAAAAGATGTGCACTCATGCAGACGGAGGTCGCGGCGAAGCTCAGGACTAAGGCCCTTACGGAACCTTGCTTGCTTCTTGGCGTCAGTAGACACTTCCTCAGTTGCATATCGGGCGAGATTACCAAACTCCCTGCTATAGGCATCCACAGAAAGTCGGCCTTGGGTGAAACTGCAAAATTCTTCACGTTTACGGTCCATGAGACCCTCCGGAATGTGATGTTCACGGAAAGCCTCGCTGAACTCAGCCCAAGTAGTGACATGGCCCGCTGGGCGCATAGCTCCATAATTCTCCCACCATAGACTGGCGGGGCCTTCAAGATGATATGCAGCAAAGGTGACCTTGTCAGCCTCCGCTACCAGCGCGGAACGCAGTTTGTGAGAGATACTGCGAAGCCAGTCATCAGCGTCGAGAGGCTCGACGGAGTGGTGGAACGTGGGTGGATGCAATTTGATAAAATCACTGAGTGACACCACGTTAGCCCTCTGATGGTGTGCTGTATTCTGTTCAATACGCTCCAACAAACGGTTGGTCTCCCGCTTGTTTCTCTCAGCTTCCATCATAACCTCGGCTAGTGAAGGAGGATGAGGCAGATTTGCATCCCTGGCTTCACTGCCTTCGGCCTGCTCTTGGGAAGCAGGGTTAGCGCGCGTGTTGACCATCCTAGGTAAACAAGACAATGATTTAGTCAGGATGATAAAATTCCGACATAGGATACATAATGTAAGGAATAACTCGGAATGCAAGATGATCATCCGTATGACATGGTAGATACAGAAACTGCTTCTTTATTCCATCGTCATACACACCATACAGGGTTTAGTACAAGACCAAACAAAGTACTATTACGGTGAAAGAGGATTACATCTCATCGGAGGCATTCCAAGCTCCTATACATTATTTTTCTACACCTCCGGAAGAGTACAAACTAGGTCATATCCCACGAGTCACGCGGGACGATAGACGACACAGCTAGTGCGAACTAGTGATACTACCACTAACTCAGACCGATCCGTAGTAGTCCTCGTAGAAGTCACCTCCATAGCCTGGAAGCTCAACATGTTCATCCGGAAACAGACGATCTCGCGGAGCTTGTGGACCATAGGGGCTAGGATGAGGCCTTGGACCAACAAACGGTGGCCTGCGGGGACCGCGAGGTGGGGTGATGCCTCCTACATCACGCCAAACCATCACGTCTGGCAGAGCAGATCTCACAGGATAGAGATCGCGCATATCTGAATATCCAGCTTGCACCGCCGGTGCGAACCGAGTCAAAGTGGCCCAGTGGTCAGCACGGGTATTGAAGAGCTCTAACCTTAAGGCCCGATTTTCACGGTCCTTATCCTCGAGCATCTCAGCAGTGGTGCGAGTCCGTGAATCCTCCTGAGTGGAGTCAGCATAGATAGCCTGGAGATACCCTTGTGCTCCCGGAAGTGATCCTGGCATATACCGGAAATCAGAGTCCCGAAATAGACCAGATCTGACTCGCATAATGGTCATCATAGAGTAGGCGGCGTCCTGCACAGCCATCTCAATAGTAACCCCGAGTCCATAGGAGCAGTGAAGAGGCTCGGTGGATCCAGGATAAGATGGAAATATCCTGACAGTGCAGAGATACTGGCTTTGATTAAAGTCTCGGAATTGCTCTTCGACCGTGTACTCAGGATACCAGCGGTATCCAGCCTCAGTCATTACCCTGACCAACTTAGCAGTATGGCCGGGTACATCTAGGCATCGAGTCAGGCGAACCACTTGATTGAGGTCGCGAGTGGCCATCTGAAAGCATAATCATAATGCAAAGGCATTAGAATTTCTAGCAAAATTTCGGCAGCATAACAGCTGTAAATGCTCAAAAGGATTTTGAGACATTTGACAAAGGATTTCGTACACACTCAACATCATCATATCAAAGTTCTGAAACCATTCTAACAACATAATGTGGTAGTAGAACTGAACTAGGCTTGTAACCATCAAACTTATAAGGTACTACTGATTAGTAACTCGTGATCCTGATAGAGAGAACAGATCCTAATTCCTTAACCCCCGGTGGAAGAATGGACTGACTCAGATCAGAAAGTCATAAGGTATAAGGAGTAAAAAGAGCCTTACGTTCCAACCCACAAACAATTCCCCTACATATAACTAAAGAATTTCTAGACTCAACATCGACCAGTTTGGCTTGGAGAACCTACAGGCAGTCCGGCTCTGATGCCAACGCTGTCAGGACCCCGACTCGATGTCACATCGATCTAGCCGGTAACACCTCATATCACTTTGCGGCCTCACGCACGGTATCCCCACGGGTGTCGCCTTACCTTTGCCCGGGACCGTTTGCGCCTTTTGGCTCACGTATATGATAGTGTCGCTAGCATCCATATGATAAGGAGCCCGGGCTGACATGACTAGTCGTAAACCCAAAGTGGCACAGACTTACAGGGACAGGCATCCATGACCCAGCTTCGAACGTGTCGGTCATCAGCAAGTGGGTCCGGGCTGTAGCACTGGGCTAGCAGGACTCCGGTAAACCGGGCTGTAGCGGGCTAACAGGACTCCGGTACTCAAAGCGTGACATTTCCCCGAAGGGACAGACACAGGAACGAAGAAGGACACATGCCGGCCAGCCTAAGTGTTCCAGAGCAGTAGCAAGCTACCATGGCTCAGCGGTAACACTAGGAGACATTTCCCGGTAAGAGAGGCTACTAAAGATAAACAACTAGATAGTCAGATCCCACACATACCAAGCATTTCAATCATACACACAATATGCTCGATATGTGCAAATACAACGAAGCATCACAACATGACTCTATGACACAAGTACTTTATTTAGGGCTCAGGGAGCCATACATAACATACACAAAGGTACGGGTCTCACGACCCAACATACAAGTCATACAGTCATACAAGCCAACAGCGGAAGTAACTTGTCTGAGTACAGACAACTAGTAAAATAAAAGAGGCTTGGAAAGCCTAGCTATACTACGTGGTCCTTCACAAGCTCAGGGTCACCACCTGGGTCTTTAGCCTACTCGTTGATGTCAACGTCTACATAGAACCCATCAGAAGGGGTTGCAGCGTCTTCTGTAAAAATGTAGATTATAGCAACATGAGTACAAAGGTACTCAGCAAGACTTACATCAGATCCTACATACATGCATAGTATCAAGAAGGGTTGGTGGAGTTATTGCAGCAAGCCAGCTTTGACTCTTGGCTAGACTATCCTACGATACTCCAACTTGAAATGGTTTTGCGCACACGAGTCCACTACTCACCACTTCAATACACTACCGAGGATCCACCTCCGTCTTCCTACGGAAGAGCCATCCTCGGCACTCACACTTATCTTGAGGCTTTTAGTAGTTTCCATTTACTTGTCTATGAACTGTATAGGCAACCAAGTAGTCCTTTACCGCGGACGCGGCTATTCGAATAGATCATGATAACCCTGCAGGGGTGTACTTCTTCATACATGTTTCCACCACTTAGCGTCTGCACACGACATGTGCTCGGCAGACTTCAAGCGAAAGCCGACGTGGGTGTAGACCACGACCTACCTAAACACTTAAGCCTCTAGTCCAGGTTTATCGCCTATTCAGGTTCCATCCGCAGGGAGTCCGGCCGAGGTTTCCCATACGGCCCCGAACGATGTGAACAGGGTTCCCGAGATACCTAACGGGTATTCGGTACACCCGGCCACGTACCTACCGCATCACAGCCCACCCCTACGGTCAGCGCTGTCCACGGCCTCCAGTAGGCTACAAACACCAGAAACTACTTGCAACTCCTGGACAGAGAGCTAGGGTGAATAAGAAGTCGAGCGGGGTCATATTTCAGGGCCCAATGCATGGTAGTAGCTGATTCTTAAATCACACATACAGATCTCAGTGCTTAAGGTCGGCTTCAATGAAACAACCCACCATGTACTCCTACATGGCCTCTCATCGATACCTTTACCAAATCATGTTCACCACACCACTCTCATTACCGACATTAACATTTCACTCTAGCCCATCACCCAGATGAACCAGACCTGACACGACTCTAAGCATAGCAGGCATAGCAAGGTAGGAACAACACATACATATGGCTCAATCAACTCCTACACATGCTAGTGGGTTTCATCTAGTTACTGTGGCAATGACAGGTCATGCAGAGGAAATGGGTTCAACTACCGTAGCACACAGCAGTTTGAATCGCGTTGTCTTAATGCAGTAAAAGAGAGCAGGAGCGAGAACATGGGATTGTATCGATATGATCAAATGGTTGGTTGCTTGCCTGATGGTTCGTTGCACGGATACGGTTCTTCGTTAGGGTAATCACGGTACTCCTCGGGGACAGATCCTGTCGCAAAGGACACCGATACACAAACATCACCAAACAATATGCAACAATATGATGCATGCATGAAACATGGCAATATGAGTGTGTTGGGCTAATGCAACTAAAACCAGATGTGTTTGAACAAATTTGAATCAAAGATTCAAATTCCAAATTCAAATATGGCCTTTTAAAGTGCTTTTCCTTGTTCTGATTAAAACATCAATTTAACTTGTTTGATCATGCATGAAAATAGTACAGATGGATAGATTGGATTTTTCTGATCATTTTTCATATATAATTTGTCCAATTTGGAATTACAGAATAAAATTTATGAATTTTTGAAGTTTAATTAATATTCTGGAATTTCCTGATTTAATTTAAATCCAGAAATATAATTACTGTGTCAGCATGACGTCAGCATGACGTCAGTGGTCAACTGTGGCTGGTTGAAGTCAAACCTGACGTGTGGGGGCCACACGTCAGTGACAGGGGGGGTTAAACAGATTTAAATTAATCCTAATTACTTAATTAGTGGCACTGGGGCCCACTGTCAGTGTCAGGGGGGGTTGACTAACAGTAGTTAGCGCTAACCTAACCACCTGGCCGACAGGGCCCACGCGTCAGTGACCCTGGGGGGTCAAACCCCAGGTCGGTCAAGTCAAACCCCACCGGCGACATGACGCCGGCGAGATCCGAGACGGCGGCGAGAGTGCTTTTTGCCATTCCGGCGACCAAATGGACGGCGGAAGGCATCTACGTGTTGCTGAGGCTGAGCCGCGTCTATTGGTGGTGGTGGTTGGGCTCGAGGTGGCCGGAGTTGACGGCGGCGAGCTCGGCTGCGGTGGCCGGAGTTCGGGTGCGGTCGGGATCAGTGTTGCAGGGGGTTTGGGGAGGCGTTGGTGCGTTCTACGTGCTCCTCGTGATGTGTGGAGCACGATGGCGAGCTCGGTTGGGCGCTACGGCGACCGTGGCCACGACGGCGACATCGCCGGCGGCGTGGAGCTTTCGGTCGAGGTGGAGCTAGGGCCTAGAGGTCGGGAGAGACCAGGGAAGAAGGGGGAATCGCTCCGGGGGCTCACCGCGGTTGCAGTGGGCGTCGAAGCAGGCTCGGGGACGCGCCGGAGACGACGAATTTGACGGCGACGGTGGTCGGAGTCCGAAGAGGGGAACGGCGACGTGGCGGCGATGTAGGGCTTCCGGGGACCCGTGGAGCGGTGGGGAGGAAGAGGGAGTTGTGGCGGAGCTTCTGAGCTAATCGGGGGAGCGAGGGGTGGTCGGAGGCGGTGGCTATGGCGAACGGCGGCGACGGTCATGTTCGGCCGAGCGAGAGAGAGAGCGAGAGAGAGGAAGGAGAGAGCCAGGGAGAGTGAGAGAGAGCAGGGGGAGAGGCGTGGCGTCGTCCAGGGCGTCGAGCGAGGAGGGGAGGCCAGGCAAGCAGGCGAGCAGGTGGCGTGGCGCGGTGGCGCGCGCGCGCGCGCCGGCCACACTCCCCTCCCTCTGTCTGGACGAAGACGACAGAGGAGGGAGGTGGGCTGGGCTGGCTGGGCCAGCCAGCTGGCTGGGCCGCACAGTGGAGGAGCCCAGGTAGGTTTTTCCCCCTTTCTTTTCTGTTTTCTGTTTTTATTTAATATATCTGCAACTTTGTTGAATTAAATAAAATACCTAGACAACTCCAAAAATCACCAAACTACTCCTGGTCCATAGTTGGATTATTTCCAACATGAAACATTTTAGTTTGGAGATATTTGAGCATTTAAATATTTTATATAATTTTAAATGCCCAAATTCAAATAGTTATGATTTAATTCAAAAACCCTAGGATGGCCTAGGAAAATGTGCACCACTTTTGCAGAGGTTCTGAACCAAGACAAAAATGATGGGCATTTTAGAAGGGCATTTCAGGTTCATTGAAAATTATTTTAGTAAACCCTAGTTGGTTTCAGAGGGGACTGGGGGTTCTGTCATCCCCATTTCAGGTTTCTGCTGAAAGAGTAAACATGAT